>NC_142167.1:3413571-3582500 GCF_029865625.1 Vigna umbellata | reverse complement strand
GAAACCCAGTGCGCTCAGAACTAAGTCACATTAGCACCTGAAACCATTGTTTAGGTTAAAAGATGGAATGCACCTTTCCACATCAACCGAAATCATACTGGGCACATTTTATGCACAATGATGCCCCTCTAAACCCTGACGGTTGACTCTCTAAGAAACCGTTAAAATCAAATATCTCATCCCTTATTCTAATGAATCTTACAAACCTCCAGTTTACCTTATCTCCAAGAATCCTAGTCTATCATTACCAAATTGATTGAATTTTATCCATTTTATGCGTTTTTCCACTTTTACTCCCTATTGATATCATAAACTGCAAAACAAGCTAAATTAGGGTGATTTATACAAAAATTTAATAAAATCAAAAGTAAGATAGGTGTGAAACTCATCTGACAATTAACTCATACTAGGCACTTATCATGAGGTCAAGTTCTCCATAGGAAATTATGAAGATGTTGTACTTTGTGACATAGTTCTTATGGAAGTTTGTCATATTTTATTGGGAAGCTCTTGGCTATTTGAGATGAAATCCATACACAATGGTCATAGCAATGTAATAACCTTCACTCACAAGGAGAGAAAGTTTGCACTTCATCCTCTCACACCTTCTCAAGTGGAAAAGGACCACGTGCAAATGAGAAATAAAATAGAAAAAGAGAAAGATATAGAGAAAAAAAAGACATTTCTACACACATTAATAAGATCAAATGTCCAATGAGTGCCCTAACAATAGATTACTCGTGTTAAAGGCCAAAGGTTTGTGTGGAGAGTCAAAAGAGGTCTTAATTTCATCTTCCTCTAGTAGAATGGAAAGACAAGACCAAATAAGACCTTGTGTTGAAAAGGGAAGTCACTCCAATATAAGATGGGCTCAACACAAGGCAAATAAGAGCGAAAATGCTCCTAAAATCCAATGCCTTTATATAACCCTTGGAAGCTACATATTTTGGATGATTATTCTCCTAAGCCTTTCTTTGTCTTATGTTTATTGTAGGAAGGTCTTCGATCATGGAATAGGAAGACTAAACAAAAGAATAGAGGATGATGAAGGAGAAAGCCATTTTTTATTTAAGGTCAAATACTTTTCAAGAGATAGAGGATGATGACATTGTCCTGGTCATGGCCAAGTACACTCAAGAGAGTTAGAATCATATGTAGAAGGTAGGCACAAGCTTTTATCATCATGTGCTATCAATGAGTTTTTATTAGAGTAAGTTTATTTTTGGTCTTATATTATGGGCCTAGTAGTATATGTGTTTTCTTTGGACCTTGTATAATGAGTCAAGTAATATAGGTTTTCATTTGGGCCTAGGGTTATAGTGTAGGGTTTTAGGTCTAGAGAAGATTGGCTCTAAGAAGATACTTAGGTATGGGTGCACACCTTCTAGAAGAAGGGCCACCTTATGCGCACATGAGGGAGAAGATTCTAGAAGCTTGTGAGCCCTTAGCTAGAGGGGTTTCGAAGTTGCTCTCTTTTGTGAGACACATGTCTTAATGGAGATGATTTCTCCTTAGTAATGCTCTTAATGGAAAGGTTTTTGCCTTATTCTCCAAGATGTAGAATTAAGATTTTTCTTTTCCAATTTAGAGATACATTTATGGTTACCTTAGCTTAAAAATATAGGTGACTGATAACGGTAATTTTTACCATTATTTTTGAACCAACTTTCGCACCAAATCGACCCTTTTGAAGCTTGAAACATGTTTAATCCTCCCTTTTTATCTAAGTTTGTGAGTAAGTCTAGCTTAAGCTTTACATTTGAGTTTTCATCACTAACTCCTCAAATTTGTAGGCAATATGCGTGTGTTGGAGAAGTACTGAACTACTAAGAATGGGAGCCAAGGAAAAGGTACAAAAGCAGGAGGCTAAAGGAGTAAGGAAGGCACCCCGCGCCTGGGCGTGACAAAGAGGGCGCCTGGGCGCAACTTTGCCCGAGAATCTCACGCCCGGGCGTGACAATGGGGCGCCGGGCGCGACTTTACAGAGAGTCTCGCGCCCGGGCGTGACAAATGGGGCGCCCAAGCGTGACTTTTCCAGAGAGTTTCACGCTCGGGCGCGACTTTTGCTGATGTGTCAGATTTAGCTTATTTAACCCTAAAACGCGAAGGGGTTTGGATCTTTTGCTGCCCAAACACGATTTCTCTCATTTGGAGCTCTTGGAGGCGAGCTAGGAGCTGTGGGAACAGTCCTTCTTCACCCTTGGGTCTTCTTCCTTCTTCCATTTCCACCATTGTTGTAAGCTTGAGCTTTCCATTCATGGAGGGCTAGTTTCATTGTTGTTGGGGGATTGATGTAGCCACTGAACTCTTATGTAAACTACTATGTTTTGAATGAATATATGCCTCTTTCATTGATTTTTAGTGTTTAATTCCTTTTCTTAATGCTTGTTGTGAAGTTGCTACCCATGACATGATTTTAGGGTTTGCTTGATATTGGGAAATGTTGAGTAAATCTGGACTTGGATTAAGCACCTAAAGGAAATAGTATCTAGGGATAGAACTAGGACCTTTGGTTGTCTTAGATCTCAATTCTTAATGCGGAAATAATTGTTAGGTCTTCCAAGGGATTGGAGCCTAATAAGGAAGTCTAGGCTCTCTCTACCAAGGGATTGGGTTTGAGTAATTTAGTAGATTGACATTGGCATATTAATGAAGAGGAAGTGTTTTTTATACATAAGAGTGAAGTAGGTGAAATCATACCCCCAACAATACCATTCCATATCATTTTTGATCTTTCCATTTCCAAGTGTTTGAGTATCTAAGATCACTTTTATCATTTATGTTTCTTGTTTACTTTAATTGCACTAAAACCCAAATTATGAAACATTCTTTAGTCTAAGTTAGTTGGAAATTATACGATTGTTTGGTGTAACATCCCAATATCTCACACTGGATAATTCATAATTTATATATTGTAACATTACATTTACGGTAACATTCCGTAATCTCACATTATACTATTACGAAATCTCCCCATAATACTCATATCATGTTCGGATGCATAAATTCAAATCCAATATAATAAATTACAATCATCACAATTTCGTATCTACCATAATAACATAAATTCATTCCAACGAGATATATTGCATAATAATTTAACAGTACATAATCTGTTTAACAAGAATTAAGTTAAAAGTTTGTCGAGTAGACTTCCAGGAAAGAGAGGTGCGTCACAATGGACAACTTAAGTACCAAGTCTTTCCTTAGCCAAAGTGTTCCTCAACTAGTTTTTAACAAATTTCTTATTTACAGATTCAAAATAACAGCATATAATATTGACACAGAAATTCAAGATAAATAAATAGTAAGCATTAACAGTATTCCCACATAATTTCAAGACATGAATAGTAATAAAACAGTACTATATCATAACATAAAAGCTTAGAAAGGTTAGCTCCCCTACCTCTATTCCAGACTTCTCTTGCTCTGAATTTGCTTCCCCGAAAACTCTTCAGAACCTCTACTCTAAAATTTCTTCCTACTCCAAAAACTTCCTAATTTCTTCTCTTCTCCTAATTTCTCTCTACTTCTTGGTGCAAAAACTCCATTCCTCTGATCTCTATTTATAGGTAAAAAATTTTACTATTCATTAATTTTTTAATATTATTTATTATTTTAATATTATTTTAAAAATAGTATTTTAATGAACAACTTGATAAATCTTATCCCATCTCCTTCCATGCTACGTAGGAATTCTTATCCTTCCAATTTTTTTTTTTTACTATTCACTTTTTACTATTTACTATTCACTATTCACTATTCACTATTCACTTTTCTTAAAAATTCTGAATAAGAAAAAAATTTGAACTTCTAAAATTACAATAATTTTATATCCAAAAATTTAATTTTTTTCTATCCATAAAATTATTATTACAAATAAAATGCTAAAATTTACTATTATAAATATTTTTCACGAGTCTTACATTCTCCCCAACAACAAAAATTTTCGACCTCGAAAATTCTATACATCAAGAAAATAGTTGAGGATATAATTGCTTCATTTCTTCTTCTAACTCCCATGTAGAGTCACCTGTTCTCCTATCCCAAACTACCCTGACTAAGTTGATATTTCTCCAAACCATTTTATCATATGACCTTCTATACCGAATGGTTAAATTTTTACTAGAAGATCCTTTCTAATTTGAATATTTTATACTTCCAAAATGCAGAAAAGATTAGATACTACTACCATTTATTTATTATTATTATTATTATTTTTTTTTTTTTACCGATACTATTGAAGCCTCCGGTATGCATGACCGGAACTGTGGGCACAGTGAGATTTTGGCTATATAAGGAGGAGCGAACCGCGTTGAGCGACACTTTGGGGCGTTGCGATTTTGAAGCGTGTGAGAGAGTGTGAGATTTTCTAAGTGAGAGAGCTTTCGAGCGATCCTCTGGGTGTGAGTGAGATCTGAGCGCTAAGAGTTCTAAGTGTGAGAGCTTGTGGGATCTGAACACGAGTGAGATCCTCCTTCGAGCGTGTCTAAGAGCTTCTCAGTGAACCCTCTATCAAGTGAGACCCTGCCTCTACTTCCTCGTTCGTAAGTTTTTCTCTCTCTCAACCCTTCTTCTCTTTCTTAAAGCTTTTCTTCTATGTTTTTCTACTTTACGCTTGATTAGTATTATATTCATTACTTCTCTTTCCTTTTTCTCTTTTTCTTACTCGTTATATATATATATATATATATATATATATATATATATATATATATATATATATATATATATATATATATATTGTCATATTAATGAACACTTTGTCTTAAAGCACGGGGTATATAGGCTGGAAAGCCGTTGTTAATCTCCCTTCATTTGAAGGTATGAAAGAGACATTCGGGTAGAACAACGCCACGTACCCCAATTAAAACGAACCAAAACAACTTTTACTTAAACAACAATAAAAATATGGACTCTGTGAACTTAGATCTAGTTAAGATCCATTGCGAGGACCGTGAAACAGATCTATTTTCTGACATTGAGACTTCAAAGACTGAACAATGAAAATTAAACTAAAAAGAGAAGAAGCAAAATGGAAAACTTGACTTAAATTGGAAACTTGACTTCAACGTAATAAATCTTTTTACTTTTACTTTACTTTATGAACAAAAACTTAGAAAAAAAATGGATATCAAAGCCAAGACAGTTTATAAACGATGGCGGTCCACCCCGGAACAAGTTAACATCTTGTTGAACATCTTCAACCATGGGATCATTAATCCTAGTCGAGATCAAATTCGCGAGATTACAGAACGACTCAAGGAGTACGGAGAAGTTGGAGAATATAGCGTCTATTGTTGGTTTCAAAACCATGGAAATCGGGTGAAGCATCGACGCTTGCCGCAAGACGTCCCTGGTACATCTGAACCTTCATATTCCCTCCTTCCGTCGTTTATGTATGGTAAACTTTCTTTCTTTTCCTTTTTTTTTTTTCTAATTTCTTTATTTATTTTATTTTATTTATCTCTGACTACTATTATTTTTTTTTTTGCACCATCGGAGATCCTTCATGGGTAATTCCACAGGCTCCAAGGCTCCTAGATCTCTTTCCCATCCCCGCTATACATGAAGAAGAAGAGAAAGTTACTCAACCCATGCCGTTTCGCATCAAAGCCCCTTCCACAGAGCTTTCTTTGAGATTGTCGTTCGCCGATCAATAGTCTCCTTAAGGAGACTATTTTTATTTAATTATTATATTTTTATGGCCTGTACTCTTAACGACCACTTGTGGCCGACACGTGAACATTTTATTTTATTTATGCATTGTGATATTTATCTGCTTTGCTAGTTAATGAATTATTTTTTTTACAGCCCTATAAGATATGTTTGCTTAGCACATGGGTGATATATCATTTTCACATGAAGATTAAGGCATCTGGTTATACCTATGAGATTCGGACAATACAAAATTGCATCAATTGAAAAATTGTGTAGTCCTAATGACTTTATAGACCTGAGTTATTGAAATATATGATATTTGTCATATCATACACCATTGTTTTATTCATTTTCAATAATGAAATTGAAATTTCTTTGAGAATAGCTCTCGTTTGTATACTCTTATGCTAACACATATTTGTAATTCAAACTCAAATTTAAACTATAACGGAACAACTAGCATAATTTTTAATTTCACATGACCACCCCAGCTAAAAATCATATTTAATGTCGTCTTTACAGAATTCAAAAGGATCGAATATTATAGGATCATAATTATTGATATGGCACATAACACATATTAGTAATACCACAATCATGAAACAAGAGCACATAAGATTATATCCTTCAAAGTATCTATACAAATTATACTACTAACTGCGCCAAACAATATATCCATTCAAGCATCACGACTGGCTTTGAAACACCCTAATTTGTATACATTTATATATCATATTTTCTCCTCTTACAACCTTACACCCAAAGGTATAAGGAATTTATGGATCACCAAAACATGTCATAACACAAAATCATTGTGCCAAGTATCACTTCCCACCACTCTATTCAAGAGCTCTTTCAGGTAATTACACCTTCCCAACCATTTAACCACCATGTTACTTCCCACCACTCGCCTAAAGATTGTCAGGGCAATTCCTATCACTCAAAGAGCTTATCAGGGCAAGTACACAACGTCACCCCCCCATCGCCCATCCGGAGCTACACCGGGTAAGTGTAAGTGTACTTCCCACCACTCTCTCTAGGGAGCTTATTAGGGTTGATGACAACAACGCCATCTCAATTGTAACGTGCTTCCCTAGACCAATACCATATCCCAAGGATATTTAGTATTAACCAAATCTCAAATTTGTATCTTATGTGAATTAAGAGTAATAAGTATAAACTCACACACGCATCACTAGTCAAAGATCAAGGTGAGACATACACATCTTCACCCATCTTTCACATAACCATTGAGGTTAACAATTTTAATCCCACTTTCTAACCTAACCTAATCCTATAAACTCAGTGTTGTCTGTAACCTAGCACCTAACAATTATACCTTTCTGATCAGACTCAACAGATCACTTAATATCACCAATGTTATAAATTCTGAAACCATATATTTTAATCTCGATAAGGCCGAATTTAAAACTAACTAATTTCCCACTATCATACCTTATCAATATTGCACCTACTCATTTAAATAAACCGCTTATATCACATAAGTTAAATTCACCTTATGACATTAAAATATAGTTTAATGGTTGTACTAATTAATCCTCTAATTCTTGCAATACAACTCTCATTCTCATAACACATAGCCATCCAAACTTGTATCAACCCTTATTAACTTGTATTACTATTTAAACTGACACTTAACAAATCAACTTCTAATTGTACTTCCAATTTAAACTTGAACCACTTCCCCTTCCAGTTTATCTTACCATGTTCATATTAATTCAACCTACACTACTTTAATATTTCAAAACCAATAAGATTTACCACCATTAAACCATGAATCGTGATCCTTTAATCCTCTCATACTTTTTTCTTTGAGAATTAACAACTATAACATGTTGCACAAGCCGAAAGCCAAAATTTTCGTACCTGGATTTTCTCCACTGCTCATCATACCAGAATCTCATACTCTCAAATCTTAACTCCAATACATTCACTGAAAAAAATCTAACCATTTCTTTTTATTCATCTTAGCTTAGAATCCTTTCAATACTTCATTCTTTTCTAAACACCTCGTGTTCTCTTAACTTATAAATTTCTTCTCCTACTAAACTTTCTCTAAATCTGCTATATGCCTTATACAACTCCTCCTCTACTCTTCGTCTAATATTTGATTTCTCCTTAATCTACTTTAGTATTCCTATCTTTTTTTTTTTAACTTTAACTTCAACTCTTTCACTATTTTCTTTTCTCCAATCTTCAAGCATCACCTATATGCAGAACTAAGTTGATTTCTCAAACCTTGCCACATTAATGCTTACCCCAACACTCTTTTCATTTAAACCTTTGAACTTAACTCTTATTGTACAACTATTGATATCTGATCCTCTCGCTCGGTTCTTGAAACACTTCCAAGTAAAAACGACGGTTCTATACTTCAAGACCAAAACTCTGGTGTTTTTACTTTCAAGCTCCAATACACAACATCTAGCTATCTTTGAGAAAAAAAAACTTGTCTCAAAGGTTTTTATTAAATCTAAAGAAGGTATAAAGGTAAAGTTATCCTTGAATCTGTATCCCTCTATCACTATAGAGCACACCACAAAAAGACTCAGACCATAACTCTTCCCTCCCGAACCTTAAGAATTAAGAAAGGAAATTCGTCTCTGATAAAGTCATGAGTGTGCACCCTCATTACTCTTATCAAGACGTTTTTCTGTTCTTAAAACCTTAAGTAGGTTGCACTCACTCTACGATTTAAACTTAAAAACACATGACAAATCATGTCACTTAGCCCTCTTCTCTGAAAGGCAACTTAAACGTACAACCCACATGTCATCCTAAGGACGAATTGCTCTGATACCATTAATGTAACATCCCAATATCTCACACTGGATAATTTATAATTTATATATTGTAACATTACATTTACGGTAACATTCCGTAATCTCACATTATACTATTACGAAATCTCCCCATAATACTCATATCATGTTCGGATGCATAAATTCAAATCCAATATAATAAATTACAATCATCACAATTTCGTATCTACCATAATAACATAAATTCATTCCAACGAGATATATTGCATAATAATTTAACAGTACATAATCTGTTTAACAAGAATTAAGTTAAAAGTTTGTCGAGTAGACTTCCAGGAAAGAGAGGTGCGTCACAATGGACAACTTAAGTACCAAGTCTTTCCTTAGCCAAAGTGTTCCTCAACTAGTTTTTAACAAATTTCTTATTTACAGATTCAAAATAACAGCATATAATATTGACACAGAAATTCAAGATAAATAAATAGTAAGCATTAACAGTATTCACACATAATTTCAAGACATGAATAGTAATAAAACAGTACTATATCATAACATAAAAGCTTAGAAAGGTTAGCTCCCCTACCTCTATTCCAGACTTCTCTTGCTCTGAATTTGCTTCCCCGAAAACTCTTCAGAACCTCTACTCTAAAATTTCTTCCTACTCCAAAAACTTCCTAATTTCTTCTCTTCTCCTAATTTCTCTCTACTTCTTGGTGCAAAAACTCCATTCCTCTGATCTCTATTTATAGGTAAAAAATTTTACTATTCATTAATTTTTTAATATTATTTATTATTTTAATATTATTTTAAAAATAGTATTTTAATGAACAACTTGATAAATCTTATCCCATCTCCTTCCATGCTACGTAGGAATTCTTATCCTTCCAATTTTTTTTTTTTTACTATTCACTTTTTACTATTTACTATTCACTATTCACTATTCACTATTCACTTTTCTTAAAAATTCTGAATAAGAAAAAAATTTGAACTTCTAAAATTACAATAATTTTATATCCAAAAATTTAATTTTTTTCTATCCATAAAATTATTATTACAAATAAAATGCTAAAATTTACTATTATAAATATTTTTCACGAGTTTTACATTTGGTGACACGAGTCTCTTGGGAAACGATATCCAGTCTTACCGGTTTTATTACTTGAAACGATTTGGTACACTTGCCAAAGTCTTAACAGTGACTCTCCCTTTGTAAATTCACCTTTGAGTTTGAGTAGAGTTATGTTGTCAATTTTGTGTCATACTACTTAACTTAGGTCATTAAAGCTAGAAATTTCCTTCTAGACTTCCTCTAGCCACTTCTCCTTAAGAATGACCCAATCTCTCTTAAGAACACACTAAACACATCTTATCACTATTAAACCACTAAAACCAAGTCATACACCACACTTACCATAGCTTTCACATATCACATCACTCTTGGAGTCTTCACCTTGGCTTGAGTCATATAACTTAAAAGAAATATTTCATTACTGTATATATAATAATTAACAAAATAATAATAATAATAATAATAATAATAATAATAATAATAATAATATGATAACTTACTTAATATATTGTAAATATGTGGTATTAAAAATTATTATAACATAATTAAATTACTAAAATTTAGTACATATGTATGAATATTTGCACTAACAAATTTATCTTAAATCATCTTCTAACCGCTTTATATTGATAAATTTTAAATCACATTACTTAGCTTATTTCTTACACTATATATATATATATATATATATATATATATATATATATATATATATATATATATATATATATATATATATATATATATATACCTAATCTACGTTGAAACTTCATAATTTTCTCACATTTTTTCTCTTCATTGCTTTGGTGGGTTATAAGAGATATGGTTATCTATTTTTAGTTCTTATATAAGCGACGTAAAACTTTAATCTCCAATCGAGACCGAGAAGTTGAATTGACCAAAGACCCTACCTACTACATAAATGTTTTGACCACCGCAAATTATTATGTCATTGCATCCAAAATTTTATCATAAAAAAAAGTCTCAATAGATTAAATGAAAATACTACGTAACTATTATTAGCCTTATCTTATAAATAAGATCAGATTGTTAATATACTACGATAACCTTCTTCATCTTCTTCTTCTTATTAATTAAACTTTTTATAAAATTAATTAACTGTAACATTGATAAATATTTGATATTAATAATATGGTAAAAAAAAAGTAAAAGTAAGAATAAGTAGGTGACAAGTGCTATTTTTAAGGCATAGGCAAAATAGAAAAGAAACGCAATTTGAAGGAGTTAAGTTTCACCGTTGACTATACCAATTTATTCGTTGTCAAATAATGCATACGCTAGAGTCACTCAAAAACGTAGAATTATTGAAGATTAGGCATAAGTTATCGAAAATGATGATGGATGTTCCAATCAAACCAAATTATTTTATAAACTCATCAGAACCATTATTCATTGAACATCAAATTTCTGATTATTCATTTATAGTTATCATCTACACGTCTTTAATTTCATAATATTTAAATTTAAAGATAAGCACACATGTAAGTAATGATATATATATATATATATATATATATATATATATATATATATATATATGGGGTTTGCTAACGCGCGTACGCCTGTTTTTCAGTTGGTACATTTTAGCAATGTGTACCGGATTTTAGTAGACAAAAATATCCTTATATACCATGGATTCTAAGTTCTAAGGTTAAGGGTATTTTAATAATTTTCATTCTCAAAACTAAAAAAAAAAAAAAGAAACCCCCAAACCCTTACTCACCTCTCTCATTCCTGTCAACCCTTTTTCTTTCATCTTTCTCACTCCAATCTTTTCTCTGTCATCCTACGGTAGTCCCAATTGAAAAAATCAGAAACACCCTACTGTAGCCCCAATTAAAAAAATCAGAAACACTTGCCATTAAACAATCTTAAAAAAAATGATTTGTTTTGATTTTATAATTTTTGTCTTATCTAATTTTATCCAATTTTCACAAGTATAAAGGAATTGGTAATTGACCTGAAAAAAATCAGAAATACTTGTTGTTAAACAATTTCTTACAAAAAATGATTTTATAATGAATTTTTATTTTATAATTTTTGTTATCCGAAAAAATTGGTAATTGGCCTGGAGGGATTTTTTTGGAGATGATGATTCAACATATGCAGATGATGAAATTAGAAAAATTAGTGAAGATGGTAAAATTGAAGAGATCTTGAATGAACCTTTGCCTCAAGATGGATATGTCAATGACTCAACTCTTTAGAAAGACAAATTGTTTAAAGGCAAGTGTTTCTGATTTTTTCAATTAGGGCTACAATAGGGATGACAGAGAAAAGGTTGGAGTGAGAGAGATGAAAGAGAAAGGATTCAGAGGAATGAGAGAGGTGAGTAAGGGTTTGGGGGGTTTTTTTTTTTTTTTTTTAAGTTTTGAGAATGAAAATTATTAAAATACCCTTAACCTTAAAACTTGAATCCATGATATATAAGGATATTTTTGTCTACTAAAATCCGGTACACATTGCTAAAATGTACCAACTGAAAAACAGGCGTACGCGCGTTAGCAAACCCCATATATATATATATATATATATATATATATATATATATATATATATATATATATATATATATAAGTAAGATAATAGTTAGTAATAAATTTTTATCAACTAAATAGTCTTTTGACTATATCATAGAAAATTTAAGGCACTTTAATTATCACAACTTTACTAAATTAATGAACGATTAATATAAGAAGTCACCACTAAATTAAGGGAAAAAAGGTTTTCCAATTTTTTAAATGATATCAACAACCATAAATAAAATATAGAAAAAAAAAAGGAAACACTCTAACTTTCCTCCAGGTAAAATTTATTAATGGACACAACGTGCTAAATTGTGTTTATTAATCCTTATACTTTAATTTCAAGCTCCAAGAGTGATTAATTAAGAAAATGTTAGACAAACGAACATGTCTTATTCGTTTACGTCATGCCCATGTTAATTAATTTCTTTAAAGTATTTCCTAATCCTGTGTAGTCTTTATATAAGGAAAAGAAGGAGTTGTAGAAGCTACTTGGTAAATTTGAGAGTTTTCTTTATACTTGGAGAAGAGAGAGTGCCACACAATAATTGCTCTATGTAAAACTTCCTCGAGAGGTTAATTTATATAGAAAGATTGTATCTTTACTAAATAACCTAGTTTGAAACTATTCTTTTATAAGTCTAAAGTAATTTCTAGTAGAAGTGCTAGATTTTTCTAATAGTTTTTAAACAATAAGATATCACTTGAGTGATATGACTTAATATTTTTCATGTTCCCAAACATAAAAAGAGTAGACAATTAATCTCTTTCCTTCAATATTAAGTTCCTTTTCCTCCAATATATTTATTCAATATTTTAAATCTAGACAAAATTTAGTATTCATAATATGTAACGTTATACTTTTATTATTTTAATGTATAGATTCATAATTTATGATATCGATACCAGAGGAAAAATTATTGTACGTAGAGGAAACTCCTATTCTAGTGACTTTATAAATGGGTTGATCATTCATTTAATGTTGAAAGTTCTCTATTCTTCCACATTATCATTAACTAATATGAAAAATTGATCTAATATTACAAAATTTCTATCAAATTTGGTTAAGAAATGAACTTTTAAGTTTAATTTATATCTTAATTCAATCTCACAAAATCGATTTGTAAAGTGATATTTGTATCCACTTATATATTATAAATTGATCTTATCTTTAGTCGATGTAGAACTTTCAACAAATTTTGTCAAATTAATGTATTATAATTGATGTATTATCTTCGTTATTAATACTTAATATAAATTTATTTGAAACTAATGATATACATTATAGATAAATGAACATCCAACATTTATCATAAATCCACTTTAGCAAAAAATAATTAATTAATTAATTAGTTGATAGCATTGTTTTGTATTGCATATGCATCATTGCTTAATGTCATTATGTTTGATTGCAGACGCAACTCATGAAAGTTAACTCAATGCAGGCTTTTTGAAGATTTCCTCTAAATAATGTGAATTAAATCAATACTAATTTATCTTTAAGTTTTAAAGTAATTTTTAATTTCAATTATTTAACCTCAACTTATCAATGTTAATATATTTTGGTTTAATATTCATTTAAGGCAGTGTTGATTATGCTAAATGAACTTTATTTTAAACATTCATTTAAATGTGCCTAGTTGTGGATAACACTAATAACCATAGTCACTACAAGAAAAAAAAAATGAATTTAACTTCTAAATATTGGCATTGGTCAAATTGTGACGGTATTATAGTGGCTGTCTCTAACATAATGTAAAATATTGATGATTTTTCTTAAGAAAAAAAGTTTAGAATTATTTCTAGCCCTTTTAATAAATATTTTGTATTAGTGCCAAATTAACTTTCATACTGAACTTATTCTAATATAATTTAATAAATATTGATTGACTAAATTGATTTTAACATAACAAAACGTTAATTTAAAAAAATTAAAATATAGATACATTCGTGTATATATATATATATATATATATATATATATATATATATATATATATATATATATATATATATATATATATATATATATATATATATCCATTTATATGAAACTTAAAATGCCGTATGAAGTTATCGAAACTAACTTTTGTCGTCTAAACTCTATTCAAAACTTGTATTAAGGGACTTTATATTCAAAACTTGTATTCAAAACTTGTATATCATAACATCCATAATCTAGTCACCATTTAATTTCTCAAAAAGTATCTAATTCAAAAATTCTAAAACAATCATTTATTAAATAAAATTCAACAATAATCACTTTCCAACATTAAAAGGGTTTAAAAAAAATACAATCTCTACATATAAACCAAAATTTAGTGACCAAATCACACTAACTTCTAAATTATCTATTATAAGATTCTATAAAACATAATATCTTCCTTTACCAGAAATTATTTTCTTCAAAATAATAAAATTATTCAAAATCTAGGAATCTAAAATAAAATATTTAAACATAAAACAATTTTAGTATAAATTTAACGAAGTGAGATGATAATTTTTCTCAATTAGTCTTACAAAAATTGATAACATATTCAAAAGAAAAAGAATAATGAATCTTTAGAATAAATAAAAGCTTACTTTTTTTTAAAAAAAAATCCATTAGAATTAATCTTTAATATCCTAAACATTCATTATCTACAAACTACGCACATCCTAAATAATATCAATTCATGCTTTATAAATTAAAATAAAACCATAACTAATTTCCCTTTCCTAAAAAAACTAGTACAACTCTAAGGATGCATAAAGTTGCTTCAGAAAAAAATTCATATATATTATATTAAACTATATATGTAAAATAATTTGGGGAGTCTATTATTTCTTATGAATATATTTTAAATATGTTTCTTCTTTTTTAATATTTTTATTTTGTATATTCATTTAATTAATTAAATATCTTTTATGCAAATGTTTCAATTTTTACAAGAATTAAAAAATAAAGATAAATTATTTAATTGATGCTAAAAAATGTTAAAGTTACGTCTGTAATGAGAGGAGGAGGTTCTAGAAATTGCTCGAAATGAACGGAATAGTTAGTCGAATAGTGTATAGAACTTTCTGGATTTATTTCTATTTATATATAAATTTATATATAAATTCAACTATATAAGATATTTTAGGAACCTATTATTTTATATAAATAATATTTAAGAATATTAAATTGTTTTTTATATTGATATTCGCTCAGGATAATTAATTAAATGGAATACATTTAACTTCAACATAAAGTCCACTTTTTGTTAGATTGAACTGTTTAAAACACAATTCGGATTTAACTTTAACATACTTTTTATTAGATTGAAGTGCTTAAAACACAATTCGAAAATTTCATTATGTCACCAATATTATTTTATATCTAGTAATATGAAAATACCATTGAAATGAAACCTTCTACGTACATATTGAAAAAGTCTACGGTATCTAACTTTATTTTGTATTTCAATATTTATTTTATTTTTGTATTTCAATATTTATTTAGGAAGTGAGTCAAAGTTTCATTTTAAATAAAATTGAGAAAGTAATGTATCGCATAAAAACAAAAATCTATTAATTTATTATTTTAAGAATTTGTGTTAAAAATAATGTTAACTTTTTATATAATTGATTTAAAATTAAAAAAACAAAATTATTTTTTGTTTTCTCAAATTATGCTTATAAAACACTTCCTTGAGAAGCAGGGTAGGTGTGTCTGGGAGAAAAAAGGAGTGATTTATTTTCCATATTAAGAACAAGCAAACATAAAGACTTTAGCCATGGGAGATAGCAGCAAGAATCCTTCTGGAACTTCAATTCTGGTACCATCAGTTCAAGAGTTGGCTAAACAGAATTTGTCTGCTGTTCCACCCAGATACATTCAACCTCACCATGAAGACATGCACCTCATCTCTCCACAAACTCATGGTCTTCAGATTCCAGTTATCGACATGCACAACTTGCTTTCTGCAGAATCTATAACTTCAGAACTTCAAAACCTTCATCTTGCTTGCAAACATTGGGGATTCTTCCAGGTCATCTCGATTCCTCAAAATAACCCTTATCGTTTTCTTTTACTGCACTACTAATCATCATTTGTAATAATTAACTATAATTATATTCTTTCATGTTCTTTCGATTCAGGAAGTAACTTGTATTTAATTTAAAGTTATAGAAAATGAAGAATAATTTAACTTTCTGGTTTACTTGTGCATATATAGATAATTTTGGTTTATTAATTATTGTAAATTTTTGAATTTGTTTAATTAGCTGGTAAATCATGGGGTTAGTCTTTCTTTGGTGGAGAAAGTAAAGGTGGAAATTCAAGAATTTTTCAACCTTCCAATGTCAGAGAAGAAAAAGTTTTGGCAGAGTTCAGAGCATATGGAAGGTTTTGGACAAGCATTTGTTGTGAGTGAAGATCAAGAACTTGATTGGGCTGACCTTTATTACATGACAACCCTCCCAAAACATTTAAGAATGCCTCATTTATTTCCAAAGCTCCCTCTTCCTTTCAGGTTCTTTCTCTCATCAATTTTAACTTTAATTTAATTTTATAAAATTAATTTATAAACACTCGTTAATATATTATAATTTGATTTTATGTATAACTCGTGTGAGATCTTTTATAGAGACACTCTGGAAATTTACTCAGAAGAAATGAAAGATCTGGCCTTGAATATTATTGATCATATGGGAAAAGCTTTGAAGATTGAAGAAAAGGAAATAAAGGAATTATTTGAAGATGGAATTCAACTGATGAGGATGAATTACTACCCTCCATGCCCCGAACCAGATAAGGTTATAGGACTTACCCCTCATTCAGATGGAATTGGACTTACTATTCTCCTGCAAGTCAATGAAGTAGAAGGGTTGCAGATAAGAAAAGATGGCTTCTGGGTTCCAGTTAAACCCTTGCCTAATGCATTCATTGTAAATGTCGGGGACATATTAGAGGTAATATTAATTATTTTATTTATTTCATTTCTTATCTTGGAACCTAATATTATAATATCTATATATAAATTTCTTTAAGGAGAATTAAAAATGTTTCAACTTTCTGCTCCTTTGTGCTTGTTTAAGGTCGTGTTTATGGATTAAACATATGTAATATTTCATTTATTTTAAAAACATTTTTAATTTCTTTGTTTTAACTACATTTCGTTTATTATATCATAATATTATTGTTTCTCACTTTTTTATTTTAATAAAATTATCGTGTTTTTAAATGTAGTATTAATTATCTCTTGAAACATGATTGAGAAAGAAACAACAAACCTAAGAGTGGTTATTTTAGACTGAAATGTTAACATAACTTTTTTTATAATTTGTTTTTACTGGTATCAATTTTCAATATAGATAAAAATTAATTTTATACATATAAATTGATTTTATTTCTAGTCTCATCACTGTTAAATATTAAAGTATTTGATGGGGTAAACATTTAACCAGATGAATCATATAATTAAACTTCAATTAACCTTTTATAGCCAGTCCGAGTTCGTATTCTTTCCTGGATTCTTTTAAAATACAAAAATGACCAAGTTCAATGATCATGAGATGCCAAACTCACTTGATTTGACACTGTTTTGCACGTGATTGAGGGATAGATTATAACGAACGGAAACTACAAAAGCATCGAACATCGGGCAACAGTAAATGCAGAAAAAGAAAGACTCTCAATTGCAACATTCTACAGTCCAAAGGAAGATGGTGTGGTGGGTCCCGCATCAAGCTTGATCAGTGAAGAAACACCAGCACGATTCAGAAGCATTGGACTGAAGGACTACTTCAAGGGCCTGTTTTCCAGAAAACTTGATGGAAAGTCCTACGTCGAAGTCATGAGAATATAGCATCACCACATGAAGGAAAATTAAAATCGGAGACCTTTTACTTTATTCTATCCTCGTGTTTTGCATGTCAATTAAATCACTCATGTGTATTAAAGAGTTGGTAAGCCTAATAATTGAACCTATATATACTAAGACTCTCCTAAACTCTTTTCAACTTCTTTTCATCGGTTTATGTAACTTATTAAAAATGAATTTAAATGAAGTTGTGGATCTCCTCTCCCCAGAAATACAGTTTCAACTAATCCTATGCACCGCACCGCTTCCCATTTATTGCTTTCTGTTTTTATCTCCTATATATGTACCCTTTTATCACTTTACTGTATAACACAATACTTTTTCATATATCAGATTTCTTCTTCTCCTCCTTGCTGCCTCTCTCTTTTCTTTTCTGGATATATCATGAATACTTTCACGAAGTGTGCACATATACTGTCAAACACTACTGTAAAGCTATCTTTGTGTTGGTATCAGAGCTCTTCATTTGAAGAGCTCTGCTGCGCCTAAACACTCTGTCTTCCTCTCTGAGGTTCTTGACTAATCTTTCCCTTTCTTTTTCGGTTCTTGCATCATGAGTGACGAGAACAATCATCCTTCAAGTTTTCTATATCTTCATCCCAGTGAAAGTCCAGCCACATCTCTGGTTTCTCCTCTTCTAGACTCCAACAATTATCATGCATGGAGTAAATCTGTAACCACTGCATTAAGTGCCAAGAATAAAGCCCAATTTATTGATGGAACTACTGAAGAACCACCCAAAGAAGACCCTTCGCACAATGCTTGGAAGAGATGCAACAACATGGTGGTCTCTTGGTTGGTCCACTCCGTTTCTCCAGATATCAGGCACAGCATTCTCTGGATGGATGAAGCCCAAGCCATTTGGAATGATCTCAAATCAAGGTTTTTCCAAGGGGATCTGTTGCGCATCTCAGAACTGCAGAAAGAAGCTTCTTCTCTCAAACAAGGCAGCCAAAATATTAGTGAATTCTACACAAAATTACGTATCATATGGGATGAATTAGATAATTTCAGACCTGACCCGATTTGCACGTGCAATATCAAATGTTCCTGCAAAATGCTCTCCATCATTTCACAAAGAAAGCATGAGGACCGAGCCTTGCAATTCCTCAGAGGCCTGAATGAACAATATGGTAACATTCAATCTCATGTCCTCCTAATGGATCCTATACCTCCTGTTTCTAAAATCTTCTCCTATGTTATGCAACAAGAAAGACAATTAATGAATAATAACTTTCTCAATCACTTGGAATCTAACAATATTACTGCCGCTATAAGCACTGTCACCTGTTCCTTTTGTGGTAAGACTGGCCACACTGATAATGTTTGTTTTAAGAAGCATGGTTTTCTTGCAAAACCTTCACCCAATAAGAAATCTTGTTCCCACTGTCAAAAAACTGGTCATACTGTTGATGTGTGTTACAAGAAGCACGGGTTCCCACCTGGTCACAAGTTCTACAATGGTAAAAGCCTTCTTTCAAGAAATCAAGAATATGTTAGTGATAACCAAGGAGACACACCTGACAATGAGATGCGCCTCACAAAACAACAATACCAGGCTCTTCTAGCTCTCCTCAATTCAAATAATGATGTTGCTGCCGTTTCCAATCCTCAAATTGGCTCCTTAATTTCCAGTTCCTCAGATACAGGTAAAACGCTTCTACATTTTAATTTTGCTGGTGACTCAGGTACCACAACATGGATATTGGACTCTGGTGCCACTGACCATGTTGTTTCCTCTCTTAAAAATCTCCATTCTTATGATCAAATTAAACCTGTGACAATTAATCTTCCTAATGGCATCACTACACAAACTACACATAGAGGAACTATTAAACTCTGTGATAAAATTTTCCTTAAAGATGTTCTTTACATTCCAGATTTTTGTTATAATTTAATCTCTATATCTAAACTGATTCTGCATAATAGTGTTCATGTTATCTTCACTAATTCTGCATGTTTTATCCAGGACTCAATAACACATCAGAAGATTGGTTCAGTTGAATCTTACGCTGGTTTATATGCTTTTCATGGACCTAACCTCACTGCTGCTATCTCTGTACATCCTGCAAATACACACACTGTTGATAGAAATAATATTTGGCACAACCGTTTAGGCCACCTATCTGATAAATGTTTAAATGTTCTTAAACAGAAGTATCCTTGCATAAATTCTCGATTAGACAATTGTAATGCCTGTCATATTGCTAAACAAAAGAAATTGCCCTTCACTTCAAACAATTTTGTTGCTTCTCATGCCTTTGATATCATACATGTTGACATTTGGGGACCTTGTCCCACTGCATCCCTACATTCTCATAAGTACTTTCTCACTATTGTTGATGACCATACTAGATATACATGGGTTCATTTGATGCATGCTAAATCTGAAACTCGCAACCATCTTTTGCATTTCATATCACATATCAAGAACCAATTCCAAATCAACATTAAAGTCATTCGGTCTGATAACGGACCAGAGTTTGCCATGCATGATTATTTTAAATCTCAAGGGATTATTCACCAAACCTCATGTAATGAAACACCTCAACAAAATGGAATTGTTGAAAGAAAACATCAACACCTGTTAAATGTTACTAGGGCCTTGCTTTTTCACTCAAAACTTTCTAATCAATTTTGGACATATGCTCTTAATTATGCCACTCTTCTTATCAACATTATGCCCACTCCTCTTCTTCATAACAATTCCCCATATGACAAACTTTTTCATAAAGATTTTGATATTTCTAGACTTAGGGTGTTCGGATGCCTTTGTTATACTAGCACCCTCCAAGCTCATCGAAAAAAACTCGACCCAAGGGCTACCCCAAGCATCTTTCTTGGTCTACATCCTACTACGAAAGGATACATCACCTATAGACTTGACACCCATGACATACAAATTTCTCGCAATGTTATTTTTTGTGAAAATGAATTTCCCAATATCCCCTCTTCTTCCTCTCCAAACTGCACTTTACCCTTGCCTTTCCATTATCCTGATACTTCTCATGATCTATATCAAACCAACCATCCAGTAGTTATTCCTCCTACTACTACTGCCCCTCATACTGACAACAACATTGCCTCCCCGAGGAGATCTACTAGACCTAGGAAAACACCTTCATATTTAAAAGATTTTCAAATAGCTTCCTATAGTACCATTACTACTAAATATCCTATTGAACATGTTCTAAGTTTTGACAGATTGTCTCCCACATATAGAAGTTTTATATCCTCTATTGATTCAACACATGATCCTACTGACTACAAAGAAGCCATTCAACATGAACACTGGCGTGCTGCTATGAAGGCAGAAATTATTGCTCTTGAACAGAATCAGACATGGACTCTAACCGACCTACCTCCCAATAAGAAAGCCATAGGTTGTAAATGGGTTTATAAAACAAAACATAAACCTGATGGCACTGTTGACAGGTTCAAGGCTCGCCTTGTTGCAAAAGGGTATACACAATTGGAAGGCATTGATTATTTTGACACCTTCTCACCAGTTGTCAAACTCACTACTGTCCGATTAGTTCTCTCCTTGGCTGCTGCAAAGAATTGGCCTCTAAGGCAACTTGATGTCAACAATGCTTTCTTACATGGAGACTTAAAAGAGGAAGTCTACATGCAACCCCCACCGGGATTTCATGATTCTCACCACAACAAAGTATGTCTTTTACATAAATCTCTCTATGGCTTGAAGCAAGCCAGCCGCCAATGGTATGACAAACTATCCTCTTTCCTTTTCTCTCACATGTTTACTCAAACTTCTGGTGATCATTCCCTCTTTATCAAATGTCATGGTAATACAATCACTATCTTACTAATTTATGTTGATGATATCATCCTTACTGGTAATGATATGCATGACATTGAACACATCACCAATATACTCAATGCAAAATTCAAAATAAAAAATATGGGTAACTTGTCTTACTTTTTGGGTTTCGAGGTTGCTCGTAACTCTGCAGGTATCCACCTCTCCCAGCGCAAATATGCCTTGGATCTTCTTCACGAAACTGGGATGCTTGCTGTTGCTCCTGTCAGTACTCCCATGAATTTCTCTGCTAAAGTTTCCTCTGAAGGTGAACAACTTGCTGACCCCACTGTTTTTCGTCGTCTGATCGGGCGTCTCATATACCTTACTAACACCCGCCCGGATATAACCTACGCTGTTCATCGCCTCAGTCAGTACGTTGCTTCCCCTACTCAAGCTCATCATCAAGCTGCTTTTCGCATCCTCCGCTACATCAAAAATACCCCTTGTCAGGGCATTTTTTTCAAAGCCACAAGCAACATCACCTTGAAGGCTTACAGCGATTCTGATTGGGCTGGGTGCCCTGATTCCAGAAAGTCTACCACTGGCTACATTGTTTATCTTGGAGACTCACCAATTTCATGGAGGTCAAAGAAGCAACCCACTGTTTCTCGTAGTTCCTCTGAAGCCGAATATCGCGCCCTTGCTCAAACTGTTTGTGAGATCCAATGGCTTACTCAACTCCTCAACGAACTTCATATTTCTCTATCCCATCCTGCCACCGTCTTTTGCGACAATCATTCTGCCATTAAAATAGCTACCAATCAAGTCTTCCACGAACGCACCAAACATATTGAAATCGACTGCCATCTTATACGTGAGAAAGTTCAGCAAGGAATTGTTAAACTTCTCCCTGTGCATTCTGCTCTCCAACTTGCCGATATTCTCACAAAGCCGCTTCCTCCTTCCACCTTTCACCACCTAAATTCCAAGCTTGGCACAATTAATATATATGCCAAGCTTGAGGGGGGCTGTCAGAAATACAGTTTCAACTAATCCTATGCACCGCACCGCTTCCCATTTATTGCTTTCTGTTTTTATCTCCTATATATGTACCCTTTTATCACTTTACTGTATAACACAATACTTTTTCATATATCAGATTTCTTCTTCTCCTCCTTGCTGCCTCTCTCTTTTCTTTTCTGGATATATCATGAATACTTTCACGAAGTGTGCACATATACTGTCAAACACTACTGTAAAGCTATCTTTGTGTCCCCATAATCTGTGATGGTAGGTTAAATCTCTACTTCCTCTAAATATGTCTTTAATCTCTCACTATTGGGGCAGAATTTAGGAGGCTTGATCCCAATATCTTTTTCTATATAACTTAGTATATAAACAAAAGTTTTTTTTTTTAATTTTAGAATAGAATATTTTATGTATTTGATATTTTAAAAAAAATTATACATTTATACTTCTAAAATATTTTCGGAAGACATGACACTGCTCACTTTCCTTGTTTTTTGCCTCTCATTGGGTAGTGTCACACGGAAAGCTTTATTGTTTTGAGACCTTGAACATATTCAATAAATATTACAAAAATATCAAATTTTATGAAAGGTTAATTTTTATATTATCCACGATTTTAACTCTTGTTAAATATATTTTCCACAATTATGAAAATCTTTTAAGAAAATAGTGTTGGTAAATAATTATGGATGGTTTTTGTTTAACGACGGTTATTTGTGGAGGTTTTCAGAACCGTTACTATTAGCGGATATTTCCAAAAACAGTGTTACTTGTCAAGTGTTACTATTAATCATTTGGTTAATAATGATCAGTGCTCGACGACAGCACCTCCCGACAACCTCTGATGATGATGACAGCCTGCTTAGACCATTAACGTATAAATATTTTTCAACTTATTTGTGTGTCAATCTCGAGTGGATCATTGTTTTAACAAGTTAGACACCGTAAGTGAAAATTTAACGAAGATGACTTAATTGGCTCATTTTAACAAGTTTATGGACTCGATTGAGATCGGAAAGAAAAACGATGATCCACTTGAGATTGACACTCAAATACGAGGAGCAAATGAGTTAAACCTAAAAATATTTTAATAAAAATATCAATTTTAATAAAATATTTATATAAATTTTAAAAATTAAAGTTAATTTCAATTTTAAGAATATCAAAATTATTTAATTTTAAAAAATTAAGATTGAATTGAGATAAAATAAAAATATAGAGAATAATACAATAACATTTAATATGGTAATATTGTACGGTGAGTTTGATACCTAACAAATTTTAATTTTTTAAAATTTTAAAAACACAAAAAACAAAATAAAAAATTTGAATTTTTTAAAAGTTAAAAAACAAAATAAAAATAATTAAAAAATAAAAAAATCATAACTTAATACGTTACTTTTTTATCCATGTTAGTTCAATATTAACCGAAGAAAAAACTTGATTACATTAAAATTTTTAAAATAAAAATTTAAATTAAAATAAATTAAGAGATCAATTTAAGATTTTTTACTAATAAAAATGATTCAACATTTTTTAAGAATATCAAAATTATTTAATTTTAAAAAATTAAGATTGAATTGAGATAAAATAAAAATATAAAGAATAATACAATAACATTTAATATGATAATAACGGTAATTGTACGGTCAGTTTGATACCTAACAAATTTTAATTTTTTAAAATTTTAAAAACACAAAAAACAAAATAAAAATTTTTAATTTTTTAAAAGTTAGAAAACAAAATAAAAATAATTAAAAAATAAAAAAATCATAAGATAATTAAAATAAAAAATTAAAATTAAAATAAATTAAGAGATCAATTTAAGATTTTTTACTATAAAAATGATTCAACATTTTTTTAAGATGTAGTCAAAATTCTGGCGGTGAGCTAAAGGTTATATCTATAAACACATGGTCTATTTGCTATTTGCTTCTTACAAAAATGGTTTTTGAAAGAGATCTATAGAAATGTAAGTAGTGCCATACGGATGAAATTTAAATGTTCTAAGTACATTCTCACCGAATTTTCCACATATTTTAGAAGGAGTACTAGACTAGATATTTTAGAACATTTTCTACATATTATAGTAATGATATTTGTAATGGAGAGTTATATCTATGAATATTTATTATTTATAAATTATAAATAATAAATATTATAATAGTAATTTATATACGGTGGGAAGTAAGTATTATATTAGTTATAGGTCGAAATCTCAACTCAAAATATAAAAGGCAGGGTTTATAGTTGAAGCAGAGAATAAGACAGTGGAAGTGTGTAGTTTGTTTGAGGTAAAGTGTATGGAAAAGTTGTCTAAGGAATCAGGAACTTCACTATTGGTACCATCAGTTCAAGAGTTATCTACAGAGAATGTATCTAATGTTCCAGAAAGATACTTTCAGCCTCAACATCAACAACAAACGGTGTTCATCTCTCAAGAATCTGATGCCACCCTTCAGATTCCAGTAATTGACATTCAGAAATTGCTTTCTCAAGAATCTGCAAGTTCGGAATTGACTAGGCTTCACCTTGCTTGCAAAGAATGGGGATTCTTCCAGGTTACTTGAACATTCTCTTTTCATTCTTCAATTTATCTGAAACGCATGGATCTGATCTGACTGAATAATCTCAATCTGTTAATAAACTGGATTTGAATTTTAATATTGTTTTAGATTATAAACCATGGTGTGAGCTGTTCTTTGGTGGATGAAATAAAGTTGGAGATTAAGGAATTTTTCAAGCTTCCAATATCAGAGAAGAAAAAGTATTGGCAGAGTTCAGAGACTATGGAGGGTTTTGGGCAATTATTTGTTGTGAGTGAAGATCAAAAACTTGATTGGAATGAATGTTAAGTCTGCAACGGTTATTCTTATTTGTTTCTGTTTAGTTTCTCAACTCCTATTATTTAGGAAGAATAAGTCAATTAGTTCCTTGATTTTAGGGATCACATCTAGGCATGTAAATGTGGTTTATGTCAGTTTTATTTTACTGTAACGACTATATATAGTCGTATAAACTTTGCTAATAAATGAGAGTGAACATTTCCAGTTCTTCTTCTAAATCTTAGAGTCTCTCTGTTTAAGATTTCACATTTGGTATCAAGAGCTGTAAGGGGACTGATAATCCAAGGACCGAGAGCACCAAACAAGAGAGGCAGAGTGTTGAATATCTGTGATTACTTCAAAATGACAACTCCTGAACAATTCGTCCAACCTTCTATCCCAAGGTTTGATGGACATTATGATTTTTGGTCCATGACGATGGAAAATTTTCTTCGGAGCAAGGAGCTCTGGAGCTTGGTGGAGGATGGTATTCCAACACCTGTTCTTAGTACAGGACCCAACAGTGAGACCCAGCAAAAATGCTTCAGGAGGCTAAACTTAAAGATTTGAGAGTGAAAAATTTTCTCTTTCAATCTATTGATCGCTCAATTTTGGAGACTATCCTTGACAAAAGCACATCCAAATCCATTTGGACATCTATGCGTCAGAAATATCAAGGCTCTACACGGGTGAAGCGTGCACAACTTCAAGCACTACGAAGAGAATTTGAATTACTCACCATGAAAGATGGGGAGAAAGTAGACAGCTTTTTTGGTCGCATTATGACTGTGGTGAGTAAAATGCGATCGAATGGCGAGGTAATGGAGTCCAGCACTGTGGTGAGTAAGATCTTGCGCTCACTCACCCCAAAATTCAGTTATGTAGTCTGTGCAATTGAAGAATCAAATGATACAAGCATTTTGTCTATTGATGAGCTGCATGGGAGTCTCCTTGTACATGAGCAGCGGATGCAAGGATCGCAGGAAGAGGAGCAGGTGTTAAAGGCAACACATGAGGAAGCTTCAAGTAGAAACAATCATGATGATCGCCCTCAAAGAGGAAGAGGCAGGGGTACATTCAGAGGTGGTCGTGGCAGAGGGAGAGGTCGACAATCATTCAATAGAGCCACTGTTGAATGCTTTAAGTGTCACAAATTGGGACACTTTCAATACGAGTGTCCAGATTGGGACAAGAAGGCAAATTATGTAGAAATAGATGATGAAGAGGAAGAGCTCTTATTAATGGCACATGAGGAGGACTCCCAAAATGTAGAAGACAAATGGTACTTTGATTCTGGCTGCAGCAACCACATGACAGGCAATAAATTGTGGTTTGTAAATTTGGAGGAAGAGTCCAGCAGAACTGTGAAGCTTGGGAATGATATGCACATGAAAGTAGTAGCTAAGGGGAGTATTCGAATGCAAATTAATGGCATTTCTCAGGTCTTGACTGATGTATACTACATTCCCGAGTTGAAAAACAACTTACTCAGCTTAGGACAATTGCAAGAAAAAGGTCTAACCATTTTGATTTCAGATGGCACATGCAAAGTGTTTCATGCCACAAGAGGATTGATTATGCAAACTAATATGAGTGGAAACAGGATGTTTTATGTGACAGCTTCCTTAGTGTCAAAACAACCAGTATGCTTGCAAACAAAAACAGTCTCAGAAAAAGAAGCTTTCCTGTGGCACTGCAGATTTGGACATCTTAATTATAAGGCATTGAATATGTTGGCCTGCAAAGGGATGGTGGTTGGACTGCCAACGTTGGAGTTTCAAGTAAATTCATGTTCTACATGTTTAATTGGGAAACAGTCCAGAAATTCGTTTCCTAGTCAAAGCACCTGGAGAGCATCTAGACAACTTCAGCTGATTCACTCAGACATTTGTGGTCCTATCCATCCAACTTCACATAGTGGTAAGCGCTATTTTTTGACCTTCATTGATGATTTTACTCGTAAGACTTGGGTGTATTTTTTACATGAAAAATCAGAAGCTTTTGATATGTTTAAAAAGTTTAAAGCTCGTGTTGAGTCGGAGTTAGGTACGCGTATATCTTGTCTCAGGACAGATAGAGGAGGTGAATTCCTGTCCAACACCTTTGACGAGTTTTGTCACTCACAAGGCATACGTCGACAACTGACCACCTCCTACACTCCCCAACAGAATGGTGTCGCTGAACGGAAAAATAGAACAATTATGAACGCTGTGCGAGCTGTATTGTCTGGAAAACAGGTTCCCAAAATGTTTTGGCCGGATGCTGTGAAGTGGTGTGTGCACATTCAGAATCGGAGCCCAACTGCAGCAGTAGAAAATACGACTCCAGAGGAGGCCTGGAGCGGTGTGAAGCCTGTGGTGGAATATTTTAAAATTTTTGGCTGCCTTGCACATGTGCATATACCAAATCAGAAGCGGACTAAATTGGATGACAAAAGCAGACCATGCATTTTCTTGGGAGTCAGTGATGAATCAAAGGCTTGGAAGTTATATGATCCAATTTCCAAATCCATTATTATCAGTAGAGATGTGGTGTTTGCGGAAGAAAAAGGTTGGAACTGGAGTACTTTAGAGACAACGACACAACAACTTGATCTTCACTATGAAGATGCCGATGGTAGGAATGAGGTAGAAGACAACACTGAGACTGGTGCAGAGGTTGAGATTGGTGCAGAGGTTGAGACTGGTGCAGAGGTTGAGATTGGTACAGAGAGTAGTATTTCATCTGCTCCAGGGAGGGGTGTCCGTACAAGGAGACGACCAAGATGGTTAGAAGACTATGAAACTGGTCTTCCCGAAGAAGATTGCTTCAATGCAATGATAGATAGTGATCCAGTTACCTTCACAGAGGCTGTGGTTAGTAAACATTGGAGAGAGGCTATGACAAGTGAAATGGAGGCAATAGAACAGAATCACACATGGGAACTCACTGTATTACCTCACGGAGTTACACCTATTGGAGTTAAATGGGTGTTTAAGACAAAACTGAACGCAAAGGGACAAGTGGAGAAATACAAAGCAAGGCTTGTCGCTAAAGGTTATGCACAGCGACATGGTATTGATTATACTGAAGTGTTTGCACCAGTGGCTCGGCTTGACACAGTTCGAGTAATTTTGGCTACAGCTGCTCAATATAGCTGGGAAGTGTTTCAATTGGATGTGAAGAGTGCTTTCCTACATGGGGAGCTTAAGGAAAATGTCTATGTTCTGCAACCAGAAGGTTTTGTGAAGAAAGGACAAGAGGAAAAAGTTTATCGGCTCAAGAAAGCATTATATGGTCTTAAACAGGCACCCCGGGCCTGGTACAATAAGATTGAAGCTTACTTCACCCAGGAACAATTTGAAAAATGCTCTAGTGAACACACATTGTTCACTAAGTCACAAGACAACAAATCCTAATAGTTAGTCTCTATGTGGATGACTTAATATTCACTGGTAATGATAGATTCATGTGTGAGCAGTTTAAACATTCTATGATGCAGCAATTTGCTATGACTGATTTGGGTAGGATGAGCCATTTTCTTGGCATTGAAGTTCAGCAAAACTCCAATGGCATATTTATCTGCCAAAGGAGATATGCACGGGAGGTACTGTCAAGATTTGGAATGCTGGATAGCAACGCAGTAAAAAATCCAATGGTGCTAGGAACAAAACTGTCAATAGAAACAGAAGGAATGAAAGTTGACGAAACTCTATATAAGCAACTAGTTGGCAGCTTGATGTATTTAACTGTTACAAGGCCTGATTTGATGTATACAGTAAGTTTGATTAGCAGATTTATGACCAGTCCCACCTCAACACATTGGCTTGCTGCAAAAAGAATTTTAAGGTACGTGAAAGGCACAACAAATTTTGGGATTTGGTACAGAAAAGAGAGTGGTGATCCACAATTACTAGCCTTCACGGACAGTGATTATGCGGGTGATTTAGCTGATCGACGGAGCACATCTGGTTTTATATTTATGATGGGTACAGGAGCGGTGTCTTGGGCTTCAAAAAAACAAACTGTGGTAGCATTGTCTACAACAGAGGCTGAATACATGGCAGCAGCCCTCTGTGCTTGCCAATGTATTTGGCTTAGAAGAATACTCAAGCAGATTGGAATTAAAGATGAATCTGGGATTAAAATTATGTGTGATAACAGTTCTGCTATACAACTATCCAAACATCCGGTATTTCATCGAAAGAGCAAACATATTGATGTGAGATTTCATTTTCTTCGGGATTTAGTTAATAATGGGGAAGTGCAACTCAGTTTTTGTAACTCTCAGGATCAACTTGCAGATATCATGACAAAACCACTAAAGCTGGAGCAGTTTGAGAAGTTGAGAAACTTGCTTGGTGTAACTAGTATAGATGCATTGGTTTAAGGGAGGGAATGTTAAGTCTGCAACGGTTATTCTTATTTGTTTTGTTTAGTTTCTCAACTCCTATTATTTAGGAAGAATAAGTCAATTAGTTCCTTGATTTTAGGGATCACATCTAGGCATGTAAATGTGGTTTATGTCAGTTTTATTTTACTGTAACGACTATATATAGTCGTATAAACTTTGCTAATAAATGAGAGTGAACATTTCCAGTTCTTCTTCTAAATCTTAGAGTCTCTCTGTTTAAGATTTCACAATGATATGTTCTATATGATCACCCTTCCTACCAAATCCAGAATGCCCCACTTATTTCCACAGCTCTCTCTCCCTTTCAGGTTCTACTTTTATATTTTCTCACACTTTTTGTGTATGCATTTTGTTTTATGCAGTGATAATAGTATAAATTGTACATCTTCTGTGACGCCATTGATGCCTTTTTTAACAGTACTATTTGTCCTATAAAAGATACACTTCAGCTTTTCTAGAGAAACCATCTATAAATGAGATGATGCCTTTTATCACTAAATCAGCTAGGAGTAATGGGTCAACACAAGTCGATGTGTACCCGTTCGAGTTACTTTTTTTCCCTGTACATGGATGAGTTTGGAAACTTTGTTTTTGACTATTTCCAAACACTCATTCTTCATAAAATTTCTTTTTAAATTATATATTGAATAATTTGGATACTAGTTCTCTCCTTAAAAGCTCGACCAAACTTTTAAAGTTAAGGTGTACAAATCAGAAATGTCATATCATAGCTTTATCTTTCATGTCTAACTTTAAACACCTCTCTTGCAAGATTTTCAACTCAAGTTTATACATTCGGTTTCACTTCATTTTTACCCGGATTGAAAGATGACCATTTTTATCCTTCAAATATAGTACCTAAGGAAGATAATAAACATTTCTAATTTCTCCAACTTGTCCATCCTTCTGCATATCCTAAATTGTTTCACGTCCTTTCACGACTGTCATCTCTGAAAGACAAAAAATCGACCTCCACCTTGGTGAGTTCATCAAAGAGAGTTTCATCTCCACACATATGATTACTTGCTCCAGTATATAGATATCATATCGAGTTAGTAGCCATCTTTTTAGTATCCGATTTCAGATACGATACAACATTCGAGTTCACCAACTTTGTTTCTGAGCACTTCATCAGCATTGTCGAGTTCTTTGACAACTCGACACTCAACAAATCCCCCATTTCTTCTTCATTTTCTTCTTTTGTAAGAAAGTTTCTCTCACTTTTCTTCTCAGCTTGACAGAATTTAACAATATGACCAGACTTACCACTATTGTAGCACTTTTTCAATTTGAACTTGTTTGTATAGTGTCATGTTTGTCACACTTAAAACACTTCACTCATGACCGATCTCCTTGACCTCTCCCTTGTCTTTGGCCACGCCAGTTTTACTGATTGGTTTGCTCTTCACTATCATCTTCAAAATTACCTTGGATACGTTCACCTCATCCTTGGTCTCCTCGTCCTTGGTCTCCTCGTCCTCTACCTTTAGGACCTTGGCTTTGAGTATTACAAGTTTCATTTGAGTCAAAACGTGCTTGTAGTGCTTGGTCGAGAGGTTCAACCTGATAATCTCAACTCATTCTCCTTTGTTCGTGGGCTTCTAATGACCCAACAAATTCATCTACTGTGAAAACTTACAACTCCTTCGATTCTTCGATAGCGCATACGATACTTCCGAAATATTTTGTGAGGGATCTCAAAATTTTTCCTACAACCTGGCTAAGTGGCACTTGTTCTCCATTCCTGTCGAGTTGGTTGGCCGCTGTCTCCACCCAAGTTATGTACTCGGTTACCTGCTCTTTGAGCTCATCTGTAGCAGTTAAAACTTCCCTCTGAGAGCTTGTATTCAGACTTGTCTAACACGATTGTCACCTTTATATGCAATCTCCAATATTTCTCGGGCTTCCTTTGCGGATGCGACATTCATTATTTTTTTGAATTGCGACTCTATTGCATTATAGAGAAAAAACAATGTTGAGGCATTTTTTACACGTGATTTCTTTAACGTGGTCATTTGTGTATCGTTTGATGTTTGTCCCTGTTGGGTTCATTGTACCCGTCTTCCACCATATCCCAAATGTCATAGGATCTCAATAACGTCTTCATTTATAGACACCAATTATCATAATTGGCTTCTTTGTCAGATATGGCACACTCATTTCGTTGACAACCTTTGTCATCTCTTTCACAAAATACTCAAGCACTCACTATTTTCCTTAGAGCGTTTATACTCTTTTCTTTCTTCTTTTCTCCTCTCAGTACTCATATTAGAGCTATGATACCATTTTGTATAAAACTCTTATACACTTCCTAGAGACTAAACAAACTGTATACTAGCTAAAAATAATATAACTCTGATTGCTCAATAGACACGGGTTTTATATATAGCCACAACAATAACAAATTACATAAAAATAAAAACAACTAAACTGAAAAACAAAAAAAAAATGTAGACCGTGTTCTACAAAATAAAAACCAACCATTGGTTGTCTAAAGCTGTTACAGTGAAATAAAACTAAATATAATAACTCAAATGTGGTGCAACTGATTCGCAATTGTAGAAAGTAAATAACCTAGTGTCTTTTGTAGAACATGAAGAAAAATAAAAATCAAGATTGTTTAAATGTGATGTAAGATTAAAAACATGATTCTAAATTGATTAATATTTTGCTGTTCTGAAAGTTTGGAAATTAACATAAAAGAAGTAATCATTTATATATGTCAAATAAAAAAAAAATCTATGCTACGTGTTGGTCTTTGATATGCAGAGACACTCTGGAACTATACTCACAGAAAATGAAAGATCTGGCCATGATGATAATTGGACAAATGGGCAAAGCTTTGGAGATAGAAGAAAGGGAAATGAGAGAATTATTTGAAGATGGGATACAAATGATGAGGATGAACTATTACCCTCCTTTTCCTCAACCAGAAAAGGTCATTGGTTTCACAAATCATTCAGATGCAGTAGCTCTAACCATCCTCTTACAGCTCAATCAAGTAGAAGGGTTGCAGATAAGAAAAGATGGCATGTGGATTCCTGTTAAACCCTTACCTAATGCCTTTGTTGTCAACGTTGGTGACATAATGGAGGTAAATCCTTCATTCATATATATATTAACATTATTACAAGGACTTTTGGCCGATGTTTAGCTTGATTTTCTTAATTTTTCAGTTTTAAATGTGTAAATTATTGCAAATAGTTTTTTTTAAGACTTTAATATTCACCTTTTCAAATGTTCAGAGTCTTATTAAGCCTACAAAACTAAAATGCAATTCGGTAATAAATTTTGGGTGATGTTTTAAGGGTATATGTTTTTGAATAAATTATATTTATAGTCTTTTATTTAATTATAAGATTTCTTAGTAGCTTTTTATATTTTGAAGAGTTACTTTTCTATTTTAAAATATTTGGTTTTTTAGTTTTTAAAAAGTAATGATTGTTTTCAATTTTTAACCATTCTTTTTTTGTTTTCTGATTCTATATGCGAAAGCCATTGTATTCATCATATGCATGAAAATTACAGAGTTCGGAACCAAGAGTCAGAAACATGGAAAAAAATAATCTCAATAAAAAAAAATTATTTCATAATTATAGAGAAGTTACTGTTTTTCTTTTTCTCTGTGGTCTATCCTAATGAGATTTAGTTTCAATTTTGCATGTTTTGTATGGCATAGATTATTACGAATGGAACATATCGGAGTGTTGAGCATCGAGCAGCAGTGAATTCAGAGAAGGAAAGACTTTCATTTGCAACATTCTATAGCCCTAGAGAAGATGCTGTCATAGGTCCTTCACCATGTTTGATAACTGAGCAAACACCACCACAGTTCAAGAGTATCAGAGTGGATCAGTATTTTAAGGACTTTTTTGCTCGAAAACTTGAAGGAAAGTCCAACAGAGATAACATGAAAATAGAGCATCCTAATTGAACTTGTTCAAATTACCAAAAAAATATGTTTTTCATCAGTGTTGTTTGTGCACAGTAGAATAATTACATGTATAATAATGTGCACAGTGAATCATCCGTAAGATATATTCGCACCAGTTATAAGGGTTGTATGAACAATAGAGAAGTTAAAATACCATCATGGTTCTATCTAATGATAATCCAAATAAGTTTATGTAAGGAATGTTTGTGTGCATAACATCATGTCATATATGTTCTTCACTCTATCTTCATGACTCACAACATCAATACCACTTAATGCATCAGTAACAGTGAGTTCAACGGTATGCATTCCATGAATTACTACCTCTACAGTTGAATTTGATGAAAATCCAAAAGCTCCTCTTCCCCTTTCTCTGTCTCCTTTTGAACTCGATTATTCTAGCTTGAAGACCTCATATTTGTGTGTTACATTTATGAATCACATCAATGAGTAGTTAGCAATAAGCCTTTATAAAATAGAGTAGCTCCTAATTCTTTTTAGAATAAAAAATAGAAGTGTACGTGAAAATGGAACCTTAGTAACAATCCTCTTATCCCTCTTGAGTGTCATTTGGATGACTTAGGCTCAAGCTAAGAACTTATTCAAGGATCTGTCACTAGTAGCATAATGAAGAGAATACAAGAAAGAAAGGAAGATGCATCAAAAGAGGAAGTGAAGCAAATCCCCATTTGAAAGAAGTTGGACTCGGCCAGCACAACGTTCTCACACCCAACAAAGCGGTGCTCAGCGACAACAATGCACCCAGTGTTGATGGCAAAGTTGTACTGTTATGAGAAAAGAAAAGATGAAAATTGTGTATATTATTTGATTATAAGGAGAGAGTACAATTGATATATATAACTGTTTAAAACAATATAAAAACGGAATATAAATATATGAACATAAATACACAAATATGAACGGAAAATAAATTAAATTCAATATGTACAGGTAGGTGCACTGGTGCAACGAAAAGATATTGTCTTAGTTGTTTTGGGTTTATGACAGCGATTTTACAATCGAGGTATATTCAGGCGAAGTAAAAAGTCAAATTTTTTTGCCTCATTTCAAAAACTGAGGTAAAAAAGTTACATTTTTTGTCTCGATTCAAAAAATCCAAAGTAGTATAGCAATTAAAAAATAAAAAGTTGAGTCTATTACCTCACGGTTCTAGTTTGAACCGAGATCATAGACTCTTAAAATTAATTAATTTAAGGGTCTATTACCTCCATTAGGTCCAGAACTAAGGCAATAAACTCTTTTTTGTCTCAGTTTTTACTAGAACCGCGGTCTAAGAGTTTATGACCTCGGTTCTACAAAGAACCGCTGCCTAAACCCTCTCAAAAAAAGTTCAGTTATTTTATGTCTTCATTCTCTAAACAATCGAGGTAATAGAGGTTTGCGATAATTACAAAAATGTTACTGCGCTAGTTTTAGGCATCAGTTCCTTTTGAACCAAGGCATGTACGTTTGCGATAATTACAAAAATGTCATTGCGTCAGTTTAGGCATCGGTTCTTTTTAAATTGAGGCATATACGTTTGCGATAATTACAAAAATGTCACCACCATTTTCTGCTTCGGTTACAATTAAACATATGTCAAATGCGCGGGTTTTTTGCTAGTGGTGACACTCGTTACTTCATCCTTGTGTCAACCTTTGAGTAAATTTTCTATTTGAGAGAACTCCAGCTTGTTCATTTCAGAAGTCACTTGGGTTGAGAGCTCCTAAAACTTCCTTTAGCCTCCTTCCCCTAGATAGGTTCCTATCTTCTAGTGCAATTGATTACATACTAGCTCACCTCAACCTTCCACCTTCTTCCAAGCACACAAATCTTTTTCGCAAACTCACTTTTGCATTCTTATTTCATTTACGTTGGAGATTCTCTTTATTTCCAACCTTTCCTTGCCTCTTATTTCAATTAAACCACCAAACACTACCTCACATCTAACTCTTAAGAGTCATTATGTTGTGTCTATACTCACGAATATGCCTTTGGAAGCCTCATTTGTAGTTCTGCATCTAGATTCATCCCGAGCGTCTTTCATCCGGTAGTAGTTATAGCACTAGTTTGAGCACGTGTCAAAGATAAGCACAAAATCGTTGCCATAGAGCTTGAAAATTAAATAATTATTTAAAATCTGACAAGGGCTATGATAGTGATTATTATTGGAACCAATGTCATAGGTCTAATTTTATTTAAATTGTTTTTTTAATGTAAAGGTTTATGGCCTTTGTTAGATCCATAAACGAGGCCATAAATCTTTTTCTGCCTTGACTTTTATCATAATTATTGTCTAAAGTCTGCATTTTTTTTTAAATGTGGTTTTTTTTTTCATGACATCCTATATCATAGAAATCACATAAACAAACCTACATAATATATAAATTACGTACATCACAATTACTGACCAAAATATATTTTTCAATAAAATAGAGATTTATATATAAACACATATAATTCACATAATCTCAATGTTTTCATATTCAATTTGTATTACGTAATGAAACAAACTATGAGTGTGGATATTACGTAATGAAACACATGCACATCATTATTTGTACAAACATTATTGATTCATGGAATAAGGTATTGAAAAACAGACTAAATATTTATCTAATTGTTCATTACAATATTGTTTTGACTACATTATTTTATTTGTAGACTTTTAATTATTCATCTCGAATGGAAGGTCCATACATGGAAGATTTAGAACTAAGTAGACTTCTTTTATTTTAAGTGTTGGTAATTTGTAGAAACTTGACTACAAATTTAATATTGTATATGTAGGTTAATGTAATATTTGGATTGAATATATAGTTTTATGTACAAATAATATATTAAATATTATTGGACAATTTAATGTATGAAACAAATTTCATATATTGTTTGTTTGATTGAATTTTTTTACTTTTAAGTAAATTGATTGGATGAGTTGGTAAAACAGAGAATAACATTTAAAAAAACACAACATTTCTATGACGTACATCACATTGTTTGTTATAGTATGTTCAATGTAAAACAACACGTATAAAACTTTAAAAAAACAATATGACGTACATGACCATGTATGTCATAGTAAGTAATTGTGAATAACACATATTGTGACATGTGAACGAATATCTATCATAATATATCAAAAATATTATGATAGGTGAATATAACTACGTCTTAGAAGCTAATGATAGGTAAACATAATTATGTCATAGTAAATTGAATATACTATGATTAATAATTTCAATTATGTCATAATATACCAGATATATTATGTCAAGTTACAAAAAATACATCATAATAAATTAAATCTATTATGACGTACTTTTTCATAACATCATAAAATGGACATACTTTTTATGACTTTCAAAACTATGACGCTAAAACACTAGTCATAATATGTCTATTTCACTAGTATTAAAAACTTATTTTTGTTCTAATGCGGGTAAGAAAATATTTTGATACATATCTTTATATATTTATTGGAAAAGGTAAAAAATTAAAATTAATTATGTACAAGTTTTAAAATATTTAGGAGTATATGAAAGAATTTACCCAAATTAGTTTTGCATAAGTTAATTTCATTTTTTTCTTTATTTTAATGTAGGTATTTATAAAATAGTTTTGCATAAGTTAATTTCATCCATTAACACTAAATATATACGAAAATTTAAAATTTTGTATGTAGAGGTTTCCTCTTCTAACTGTTTGAAGAATCTTTATCACTACCATTTTCTATTAACTCTTCGACAAACACAAAGAAATAATAAAGCAAAACAAAACCATTCTTTATTTGGAAGGAAACGAGCTCATGTTCGTGTGTCTAACAGTGATTGAATAATCTTCTAGAGACCACTTTGGATGGAGTAGGCGGAAGGTAATTTTTGACCAATGATTTTAATGAGTCAAATCTATTATAGTATGCAGTCATAAATATATTTTATGATTATCTTTGTAACATGAGTCTATTTGAGAAATAACTATAATATATTAAAATTTAAACAATTTTTTTATTTATTTATAAATTATATATATATATATATATATATATACAAAAAAAATTAAGGAATCAAAATCTTTCACAATATTTAAGCTTCACAATATTTTGTAATATTTGAATAGATTGCAAAAATTATGAATTGCATCACAATATAAGATTAATTTTTAAAAATAAAGATCTGTCTTAAAAGGACTACATATTCACATCTCTTTGTGCGTATTTATCTAGCAACATTTTATGTAGACGTATAAAGGCATTCCTAATGTTTTATGTTTTAATATTATTATTAATTATTGCTGATATAAGAAAACACGTGTTCAAAATACTCTCTCTTACTTTATAAAGAATACGACACACGTCAAGTAAACGTTATCTGCGTCTTTAATTTGTTTTGGGTTCATTCAATTCTATCTTATCTTGAAATTTATTTACATTAATTGAAATATTATCAAACAAAGATTAGGACACTTATTTTGTGTGAAGCTCTAAATCATTAAAGTTAATTTAGTTTGTACATTCTCTTATATATTCAACAACCATAAAGCATATATATTAAGTTAACTTTTCGTCATCATTTACAATTTTAATTTAACTATTATTATGATGCTAAAATTGTAATTGACGAAGACATGATTTATTCCGTGAATGATTTAATAAAAATATTTCACATGCAGGTTATCAATTGGGAACTCTAAGGCATGGATAGATATTTCTCTTGTCATTGCATTATTTAATGAGTGTCTGGTTCGCACACTTCTCACAATTTAGAACGATTACAATTATTGAGTAGAGGTTGGTTCTGGCAAACTAAGATCATGGAAAAGTTCTCGAACGTATCAGGAAGTTCAGTTTTGGTACCATCAGTTCAAGAGTTGGCCAAACAAAATTTGGCTACTGTTCCAGAAAGATACATTCAGCCTCAACATGAACAGCAAATGGTGCATATTTCTCAACAACCTAATACTGCCACCCTTCAGATTCCAGTTATTGACATGCAGAGATTGCTTTCTCAAGAATCTGCATCTTCTGAATTGGATAAGCTTCACCTTGCTTGCAAGGAATGGGGATTCTTTCAGGTTTCTTCAATTTCCTCCTTCTTATTCTTTAATTTCATACTTGATAACTTGATAACTTTTTAACCTGATTAAGAAGTGAACTTACTGATTCGATAAAATTTGTATCGACTTATATATTATAAATTGATCTTATCTCTAAAACGTACGAGACTTCTAATATACTATGTTGAGGTATAAATCTAGTTCTGATATCATATTAAAAAATAGATTTTAAACCTGACTCAATTCCACCAAACTGATTTATAAGTTGAAGTTTACCTCTATTTATATACTATAAATTAGTCTTATATCTATTAAATATCAAACTTTCAACAAACATGATATTAAAATCATATTAAAAATATATTTTTTATAAAATTATGAAGTAAATTTATTATGAACTCAGAAAACTAAATTAATTAGAATTTCAATATCGTTTTACAGCTGATAAACCATGGAATAAGCTCATCGATGGTGGAGAAAGTGAAATTGGAGATGGAAGATTTCTTCAACCTTCCAATGACGGAGAAGAAAATCTTTTGGCAAACTCCAGAACACATGGAGGGTTTCGGACAAGCATTTGTTTTCAGTGAAGATCAAAAGCTAGATTGGGGTGATATGTTCTACATGATCGCCCTTCCAAAGCACTCCAGAATGCCCCACTTATTTTCACAACTCCCTCTTCCTTTCAGGTTTTGTTTAATAAAAAAGTTGATCATTTTATAAGAAAAAAATTTATAATCTCTTTATTTTAAAACTGATATTGTTTGTTTATTTAATTGAACTGTGTCTCATTATTGGTTAATGAAATCTTTGAAAAACTCATGTTTATTTCTTAAGTAATTGGTTTTTGCCATGATGCAGAGACACTCTAGAAGTTTACTCAGAAAAGATGAAGGATCTAACTATGGATATTGTTGGGCATTTGGCAAAAGCATTGGGGATAGAAGAAGTGGAAATAAGAGAGATATTTGAAAATGGGATACAAATGATGAGAATGAATTATTACCCTGCATGTCCTGAACCAGAAAAAGTGAATGGCCTAACAAATCATTCAGATCCAACAGCTCTCACCATCCTCTTACAAATAAATGAACAACAAGGATTGCAGATAAGAAAAGATGAAATCTGGGTTCCTGTTAAACCCTTGCCAAATGCCTTCATTGTTAATGTTGGGGACATCTTGGAGGTAACAAAATAGTAAACATACTTATCATGTTAACTTTAACTGTCTAGGGTTTTTCTTTCTTCATTTTCGAAAAGATTTAGAATCGAAAAAAAAAATTCCTAGTTTTTGTAAATGGCTTGAAACCCAGTTAAGTCCAGTTCATTTTTGGTAATTATTATATAAATTTATGTTTCTAGTTTGTAATACTAATTTTGGTCAAGACAAGAATAGAAAGTTCAAGTCCAATAAAAAAACTCCATATAAAAGTAATGGTCCATACACATTTATAATGTTCATTTGCTATCAACACAGCAAACAGAAAACACCAACACAAGCAGTGATCACGACAACAATTTAACAACAGAAAGACTATATAAGTCAATCGAGATATATATATTAATAAGCATTGTCAAATTTACATAGAATTACACAGTTCAAAGATGCAAGAAATAACTCTTATTTCAGTTATAGAATTGCTTAATGAATTGCTATTTTTAGTTATACGGAGAGTTCTCAAATAAGAGATGTTTGGAGTAACTCAGTCATTTTTACATGCAGACATTTTGTAAATTGCATCTTCCTGATAACATGATATCTTCATTATAGTTTTTATTTTAAGCCATGCAAACGAAAAGGTCGCATTCATTCTGTGGAAATGAAATCATGTGTCATTTTCTATGGCCAAATTTCAACAGCGACATTGACGTGTTATTTCTTGCACATTGAATGAAATTACTGTTATAGTCCATCAGATAGGAACTGAACATCACAGAAAATTTCGCTCATAATCATTGAAATGATTGTTTTTCTTTTTCTACATGTGGTCTATATAGATCCTAATGAGATTTAGTTTCAATTTTGCATGTTTTGTATGGCATAGATTATTACGAATGGAACATATCGGAGTGTTGAGCATCGAGCAACAGTGAATTCAGAGAAGGAAAGACTTTCATTTGCAACATTCTATAGCCCTAGAGAAGATGCTGTCATAGGTCCTTCACCATGTTTGGTAACTGATCAAACACCACCACAGTTCAAGAGTATCAGAGTGGATCAGTATTTTAAGGACTTTTTTGCTCGAAAACTTGAAGGAAAGTCCAACAGAGATAACATGAAAATAGAGCATCCTAATTGAACTTGTTCAAATTACCAAAAAAATATGTTTTTCATCAGTGTTGTTTGTGCACAGTAGAATAATTACATGTATAATAATGTGCACAGTGAATCATCCGTAAGATATTGAATGTGGTCCTATAGCACGTGTAATGTAATTTGTCATCTATATCATAAATGTATGCTTGATGTCCAATCCAACTAAATTGCGCACGTTTTGTTCCCCACTGATATTATGTATAGTATAAATAAAGTTATAGTTAAAAAATAAGAATTTAAATCTAATTCAATAGCATAAAATTGATTTTTAAAATAAGATTTACGTAAAAAGGTTCAACATACACATAAATTTTTACCCTAGTAAGATATTGAGTTTGCGATTTTGCTTACGGTTCTTTCGTCAAATAACTGGGGTGCACATAATTTAGTATCAAAAGCAGAGTCCCAATGAAAGCATACTGTACTGGAACAGTAGAAATTGAATTTGAAAAAGAAAAACAACACGATCGAGCAAGCAGCAACCGATTCATCTATCTTCGGTGGTTGGATTATTTTAATTCCAAAATCAAGCGGGCGGTTTGTAGAGATAAAATCAATTTTCACCAAATAATTTAAAGATAAAGTTCTATCCCATTGAATTTAATTTAATCATTTTAATGATAAAATCGAACATTGTATCATATTCTTGTGTTTGAGTCATCTAATACAGTTGTTCTTTTTGTAAGGTCTCATACTTTTGTTTTATAACATCTAGTACTATGCATTGTCTAACGTTTTGTGGTTTCTATTATTTCGTGTCTAATAGTTTGCATCAAATAAATAGAAATAAATTAAAAAAAAATGAATAAAGTGCTCAAATAAAACAGAAAAGTGAGGTTGGATAGAAGGAATCATCTTATACACAAGTTAAAGAGGATAGAATTTGTAAATTAAAATAATATTTATAATTTACTAAAATTATTGACTCTAACAAGTCAGAACTAGACAATGATTTCCTCAAATTGCAAGTAAATGACACAGCATCCAAAGAAGTCATTGGATCGTCATGGAGATGCAACAAAAGTTATGGAGATATATGCGGTAATTATGGGAGTGTAGAAAGCAAAAGCCATTCTAATAGAAAAAGACTAAAATATTCTTTCTCATTACATCACACCACCAGAAGAAGAGAGAGAACACATGGAAAAAAGCTCGTTCCAAAAACTTTTTTCAAAATACATTTCATATATTCCAAAAAGCTTATTTCAAAAAACTCATTCCAAAAGATATTATACGTTTCTGAAAGCTTATTTGAAAATCTTGTTCTTGAATATTTGTTCCATATATTTGATGCATTCTAAAAATTTTGTTTTGGAAAATCTTATTGTGAAAAATTCATTCTAAAAATCATATTCTGAAAATTCTAGAAAGTTATTTCAAATAGATAATAGAAAAGGTTTTAAGAAAATATGGCCATAAATACATATTACAAATAATGACAAAATATCTTAGATGAAAAAACTAGCATCCAGCCATTGGTTAAAAATATCTTAATTTACACCAAAAGTATCTACGTAGGTGCATTAAATGTGAAATTTATTGTCAATAATAGGTATTGAAAATTTAACCAAATAACAACGAAAAAATCTACTTTATTTCATTTAGTTATCAATTTTATTTACGTTCAATTCTATTGGATTTGTTTAATGTATTGTGTAGTCCATGAATATTATTGCATGTATTAATTAATCTTTAGAAACAGCTCAGTTCGTTTTGTGTAGTTGAAGAATATGGGTGAACAAATACTTAATAAAACCCTCATTTCTAAATTCGTTCCAAAGTTTTACATATTGTTTGAACTCAGTCCTAAATGGATGTGCTGGATTGACTTTTCACACTTCCTGTTCATAAAATTTAGGTTTAATGTCTCGGTAGGTCCCTATTTTCGGCGTGAATCTCAAATAGGTCCCTCTTCTTTTCGGCGTCTCAATTGGGTCCCCATTTTTGTAAAATTGTAACAATTAAAGGCCTACCGTCAAATTGGACAAACGGCCGTTTAATTGTTTATTACGTGGCATGGTCAGTATTTTCAGTAATCATAGGTGGAATTAAAAAAGAGTTTTGTATTAAAAACTATGACGTTAAATCAGCTTTAGAGAAAGGGCACAGTGGGAATTTCCACTTCATCTTCCCCTCTCCTTCTCACACACAACCAGAGTTCGATGATCTCGTTCAGAGACTCTAACCGATGATCTCGTTCGGTGGTGAGTATCTGCTGATTCTCCTTTCTCAGCTGAGCCACTTGGGTAACCAGATCGTCCAAGTGCTTCTCCTTCCTCATGCGAGATCGCTGTGCAGATTCGCGATTCGATGTCATTCTCTTCCTCTTTCTCTGATCCATTAATGCTTGCAAGTCCTCCTCAGAACCCGAGTTCTGAAGCAGAGAGGATGAACCCGAACATGTTCCGCTTGAGGAAGCCATGGGTCATGCGCCTAACAGTGCGCGATTTGTGATTGTTGGGTTCTTCTTTGCAGGTCTGGTTTTTATGCAGGTTCAATTGTAGAGCGGGAAGGTGCGGTGGCGTGTGATGGCTGCCATGGAGGTTGGGCAACGGCGAGGAAGCTCGCGAGGTGAGGGAGGTTAGTGGTGGTCGCGGCATGGTTGGTGAAGATCGCGAGGTGATGATCCGAGATGAAGGTGCGATTGGGTTCCGAGAATGGAGAAGATGAAGATGGTTGTGCCAAGCTTTCGTCAATGGAGGAGAGGCGCGATGAAGGTTGCGGTGGCTGGTGCGTGTTCGATGATTTGCGTGTGAGAAGAGTGGTGTCGCGGCGGCTGGCGTGGTTGATGGTGGTGGAGAAGAGGACGGTGACTTTGTGCGACGGCGGCGAGATGTTGGTGATGCGAAGACGAACTCGCAGATGGCGGTCGTGGTGGCTTCAAACCCTTGCGCGAAGGAGAAGGAAGGTGGCGGCGGTCTTGGTTGAGGCACCGTGGTGGTCCGTTGATGCGCCGGCGAGAAAGGAAGGAGATGATTTTCTGGCCGTGGCGACGACTTGCGGCATTGGCGGGAGCGGCGGAAGCGGAACGGCAGTGGCGGCTAGGGTTAGGGTTTCAGTGGGTGGAAGATGATAGGGCTGACGTGGCGCGAGGTTGAAGAGAAGGTGTTTGATAGAAAGTCAGTGTGAGATGGGAATCATAATCAGTTTTCCCACTATGCCCTCTCACTAAAGCTGATTTAACCTCATACTTTTTAATTGAAACTCTTTTTTAATTCCACCTATGATTACTGAAAACACTGTTCATGCCACCTAACAAACAATTAAACGGCCGTTTGTCCAATTTGACGGTAGGCCTTTAATTGTTACAATTTTACAAAAATGGGGACCCAATTGAGACGCCGAAAAGAAGAGGGACCTATTTGAGATTACCTACCGAGACATTAAACCTAAAATTTACGTTAATGGAAATGATGAGATTAAACTAGTGAGTTATAATCAAAATAGGTTATAACCCGCGAGCCAACGTGGTTCATCACGAAATTGAGTCGGGTTGGATTTGAAAAAATTGTAATTTTTTTATGCGGACTAGTTTTCAACCCGGCTCACTTAGAACCTAGCTCACCGAGTTGAATCTGTGGTGAGCCGAGTTGGCTCACCAACCCAACTAATTTAATTTAATTATTTATTATTTTTTGTTTCAATATTATTAGTTAGCATTTTTTTATTATATTGTAGATAATGATAAAGAAGATGTTTCAAGAGAGAAAAATATTATAGATTTAGGTTTAATGTTTCGGTAGATCCCTATTTTCATCCAGAATCTCAAATAGGTCCCTTCTTTTTTGGCGTCTCAATTGGGTCCTTATTTTGTGAAATTTTCATCAATTAAACTCTTACCGTTAAATTAGACCTAACAACGTTAACGTATACTTGACGTGGCACGGTGAACTATATTTTTAATTGACGTGGCTGAATGATGTGGATTTAGATTATTTTATAATAAAAAAAAATCAGAGCCCCAGTCCACCCACCCTAGAGCTTCTTCTTTCACATGTTAGGCTTCTCTCCTAAAGTTCCACTAGCCACTTCTCCCTCTCCACCGATTCTGCCATTCATCTTTCATCTTCACACCGGAGCCATGATTTGAAACTTGGATTGGAGAGTTGATACTCCCTTGGGGAATATATTGTATTGACAGATCTGAATTGTAAAAATTTATCTAATCCTGGTTTTTGGTCGCAGTTTACAAAGAAAACTGAGAGCATCTTTTGGAAAGCGATGGTCATCCTGTTTGTGGAACTGTCTAGATGATCCAATTTTTTTGAATCTTTTTCATCGAATGGGATCGAAATGTTCCAGAGGAGTTTGTTTGTTTGGGCTTGGCTTGGCTTTGTCTGGGTATGATGATGTGGGGCACCTCTCTATTTTTCTTTTTTAAAACAAACTTCAGTTTTTGGATTTTTCTTATATTTTTTTCTTTTCTTTTGTCTTCTTTCCTTTTTTTTTTTTTGCAATGCCTTCTTCTATTATCTAACGAGCTTTAACCCAAACAAACAAAAATACAGTGTGGTTAATTGACAAGGTTGGATTGATGATTGATGATGATGATTGCGAAGCATCTATTATATTCCGTTTGAACACTGTGCAGTAAGAAATTTTATGACAGTCTTTTGTTTTTCCCTGATACATCTCCAACCCACCCAATCCTCACTCATTATACAGAGCACCAAAACCTCACGCGTCAAATAGAACCCTAAATCCCCAAATTGATATCCCAATTTGTGAAATTGATTGAACTTTGCACGAACCCTAATGTCAAAACCAACTTCTCCCACCAACCCTCGCGCTTCCAATCGAACAACAACGATTTTTTTTTCTCATGAACCCTAATATGAAGCCCCAATCTTATTCCTAAAATATGATTTTGAATTGGCAATCGAAAGAGAGAGGGGCTACTGCACTTAATTTACATCCTTTTGACCACTTTGCCCTTATTTATATTTTGTTTCCCCTTGTTGCAGTCCATTTATTAATTTACAAATTCAAAAAATACACTTCACACACATTTTTAACGTCACGTCATTTAAAAACACGCTCTCAGCATGCCACGTAACACCCTCCTTAACGGTGTCTTCTCAATTTGACGAAAAGCCTCTATTTGATTCAATTTTACAAAAATAAGGACTCAATTGAGACGCGGAAAAATAAAGGGACCTATTTAAGATTATGGACGAAAATAGGGACCTACCAAAACATTAAACCATAGATTTATTTATTTAAGACTTTAATATTATAAATGGACAAGTGAGACAAAAATTAACAATATTAAAAACTTATTTGTTAGCCTTTTTGTAATGTTTTTGGATTACGCTTGAATTGTATGATACTTTTTTTTTATTTGGAATTGTCTTTGGAGTTTAACATCGTTTTAGAGTAACATTTATTTAGATTTGAATTAAAAAAATTAATTTTGTTATTTTAAAAAAACTTATAATCAAATGAGCAGTGAACCAACCCGCTTAACTCACCAACTCGTGGTGGGTTGAGCTGGGTTCGAATTTTTTCAGCTCGCTAATAAGTGAGCTGGGTTGGGTTGACTCACTAAGTGACCAACCCGTGATAGATCATGCTGGGTCAAGCTAGATTACCCGTTTTGACAGCTCTGCATTAAACGATTTTATAAGATTTGAGAATTGAAACTAGAGAATTTTGGGAATGGATTGAAAATTTTGTCAAATTTTAAGGATAAAGATAAGATTTGTCTTCTTTTCTTTCATTTTCATTTTGCTTTTTGGTTTGGATTTGTATACTCCTAAATATTTTAGTTATTATAATTAGAAGGGGTAAATCCTTTGTAGAATCTAATGAGAAATGCATTTCAGGTTCTTTACTTTTTCGTAATAAGTATTATTTGAAAATTTGTAACTGATGCAAGTAACGCAAATGGCAGAAAATTGTCTTAATATCTATTTTTTTGTTAACTTTCCTGTTATGTGATAGAGTGCTAACAAACCCAGCTTGGAAGGAGTTATACTAGAGTAGAAAAATTAGAGGTTTCAGAAGTTCAAATGTCATGGGATTTATGGGTGGTAATGTTCAAAAGTGGCAACATGGACACCTTAACTGCAGTCACAAAAAATGGCTTCAAAGCAAAGTAATTCACAAAAAATATCTTGTTTACAGCACAAGATTGTGTAGAAGAAGATAACTCTTTAAAACTCCATTGCCAACATCTATTCAGCATACATTATCAAGAGGGAAATTCATTTACAAATTTTAAGTTTTCTTAGATAATTTTTGCATGGAGGGAGTGAGAAACAATCAATTTTTTTATTAATCAATTAAATGATGTACATATAATTACAATGATGGCAATCTGAAAGCAAAAGTGGAAAACCTTACCAGAACTAAACCCGTCTAAAATCTGATCAACCTCCTTCCAACCCTAGGCATAAAAAGCATACAGGTTATTGTATGCGACCCTCTTAAACCTTAGAACCTATGACAATCCATAGTGAAAGCTCCCTGAATGCCTATGAGCAGCAACAGCTACTGCTGCAGCACCAACTGCACCAAATTGAGATTGTGCCTGCAGCAGTTTTGCATCAATGGAACCAACAGGATCATTTAAGTGGTCTCTCTTCCCCTGTTGATAGTATGGGTTAGTGTTAAGATCAATAGCTGGTCTGGCTGGCATGCTACACTGCTGGCAAGAGAGTTGATGTTTGCCTTGTGAAATATCTTTGTATGTTTCTGATGTAGCTTTGGTGTTAGCTGGTTGCACCCTATGGAAACAGTGTGGAGAGACGGCATGAGGAAGTGAGTTTCGGTAGAAGATCCTTTGGTCATAAGCATCTTTTATGGTTCTCCCATTGTCATAGTGCAGAACTGGCCCTACTATTCGACCTGGTTTGGCTGTGGCAAGGAAAGAAAAACATTAGTATCTAGTTCAAAATCAGCTTCGAGGTACAGTGCCATTATTCATGTTTGTCTCTAATGATTTAGTTTAGTTTCATTACAAGAGATAAGGTAGCATCACATTAATCATATAGTTTATACCTGCTGGCACTCTTGGCGGAGGTCGCGAACTCCTTAACTGACTTCCAGAATTTGATTCTACTGATCTCGAAATCTTTGATGCCTCTGCCACCATTTGCTTGCTCTCGTATGAAGCAAAAGATGGCTGTGTAGTAGGAGGAATTGTACTAGAGTGAACAGTAGACCTTCACAAATTAAATGGAAATTATTATACATCACAAAGTATTCACCTAAAAAAGTAACAAACTTAACATGGGAACCAAAACTTAGAGCCACAAACTAAATACAGTAATTACAAAGCATTACATGGTCAGTAAAAGTTGGCATTATTACCTTGGAAGGGAGACATGCTTCCTTTCTGGAGGAATCACAGGACCACTTTTACCATGATTTTCCTCAAGATAAGCAAATTGCTTTCTGAATTGATCTATTGCACTGCAAATAACATATCTCCGTAAATAATAAGCATTGAATGTAATGTATACATTATGTTATGTTGCACATCAGTAAGAAAAATCAACGAGTATAAGCTCCAACCTAGGGTAAAGGAAGTGAGTGCCTTCAGTTCCATTCATGTAATCTTTAAGCAACTGGGGATGATATTCCAGTATTTCCCGATATATTAGTTCCCTAACTTCGTCCTTTGTCACCCGTCTCCTCTCAAACTCGAATTCTAATCGTGAAATTGGCTGACACGACGGTTCTCTCTCAACTTTGGCCAAACCCTTAAAGAATGTATCGGATAGTGCCTGCCAACGATAGATGCATAATGATTTCTTTCAGATTTATATTGAATAAAAAATGTAACTTTCAATACAGTGAACCTGAATATATGTCACTATATTCACCTTAAATGGGGTACAATATAAGGATGCTTTTGTAATACAGATTATGGTTCTTACCACTAATATGTTTTTTTCTGTTGTATCTTGTACATTGTATATATTCATATCAACACATATTTTTCCTTTTGCTGATAAAAAAAACAATATAAAGGAATTGTAAATAAAAAGATACCTCTTGAGCTGTTGGTCGATCCTTTGGATCAAATGCTAAAAGCCTTTGCAATAGACGCAGTGCCAATGGATCTGCATTTGGAAATTTCTGTTCAAATGGCACGGGAGATTTCTTCCGCATTTCCATCAAGTACTTCCTAGCCTTGTCATTTCGGACCTGCATAAATTCAAAATGAAAGTAACTCTCAGATATTTCTAAAATAGTTTTTCATGAAAGTAACAACACTAGCAAGCCCAAATGTATAATAAGATTAAGTCAAAGATAAACAAAAAGAAGTCCATACTCCTGCAATAGTTTCTGGAGATGGTGTCCCAAGAAGATCGGTAATCAAATCTAATTGATGCACAACACTTTTTCCAGGAAATAGTGGCTTTCCTGTCAACACCTCTGCAAAAATGCATCCGATGCTCCATATATCAATTGCCGGTGTATACTGCAAAAAAGATTCCAAGAAAATGATTATACTAAAGAAGAAGTGCAATTACACATCCCAACGAAACCACTTCAGAGAAACAGACAAACTGACACAGTTACCTGAAGGACAGATAAAATCAACTTCCAGGAGAGATCAATAGTCCTCCCTGAACAAGAATTATTACAATCTAGGCTTTACTGTTTACTATAAAACACACAAAGCATTTCATACAGAAATAATGGCAACACCTTTACAAGCCATGCAAGCAAACTATGTTTCCAGTTTCTCCTTTCTGGGAAACTAAAATGATAAACAGCAAATATTAGTAACATATATGGTACGAACTTTCAAACCTTGCAATGCCCAATATTAACCTCCTCTACATGCCTACCTAGATGTCAGGACTCAGGTCCTAAAAATATTTTCTTGAAAAATCTAACCAAATGTCCCATCAATTTATTAACATTTATATTGCATACTAGACATTCAGCATGTGCATGATACTCAACTTCATAGTTCTACATTACTCTCCAACCACAAAATGCAATTACATTTTCTCCTTCAGATGCAAATTTAAAAGGGAACAACCCTTGAATAAAAATCAAACAAATCCAGTTAAGATTATGATACAGCAGCATGCAATAATGTGTCCACAAAGTTGTTATTAACTCAAACAAGTCTCAACAATAATATCAATACTGCCTTGCAGCTAAAAATAAGCATATATGCCTCTATAAATGATCTATATTACATAAATTTTGGACAAATTATATACCTTAGAAAAGAAGGAGCCACACAGCTCTGGGGCTCTGTACCATCTTGTAGCAACATAATCCTGCAATATGGACCAGAAGAAATAACGAGAAAACTCAATATTACTTTTGAATATTCAGAAACAGTCATAACTCCCATATGCTCTACTTGCAATCCAAATTTAAAATCAAAACAAAACGGTACCGTCCAAAATGTTGTTGTTGGGGCATCATTAAACGCAACTCTAGCCAAACCAAAATCACAAACTTTCAGTTTGCAGTTTGCATTTGCCAGGATATTCTTGGGTTTAAGGTCTCTGTGATATACATTAGCTGCAACCACACATAAGATCATTTAGAAGAAACTTGGTGCAATTATTGAAGAAAATATAACAGTGTGAAAAGAATGCATATCAATGTTGCACAATGAAAGCGCAAATACCTGTATGCATATACTTCAATGCACGTAGCATCTGATAAAGAAAAAACTGATGGTGCTCTCGGGTCAAGTCGTCATTAGCTTTGATGACCTGATGGAGATCAGACTCCATGAGTTCAAAGACAACATAAATATCTTTAAACTCCCTCTTTGAAGGCGGTAACATGATCCGCTTAATATCAACAATATCAGGGTGTCTTAAAAGTCTAAGCAACTTGACTTCCCTTAGGATTCTAATGGCATCAGAGATATGTTCAAAAATATCATGAATCTTCTTTATTGCAACCTTTCCCCCAGTGTGTGTATCAATTGCTGAACAAACAACTCCATAGCTACCCTTCCCAACAACTTCAAGAATCTTGTATCTGTTGGCATCCCCATACTCGGTGAAAAACTCTAACTCTTTGATATCCTGCGCATTAATAAATTACACAAATTCTTACACTCAATTCATCTTATAAGTATTGGTTGAAGTTAACCAGAATAACACAAAAACATTTATGAAGGAACAAAATCAAACTACATATACATGTACCGGATTAACAAACTCATCCGTATCTACAAAAAAGAAAATACACAATCGAGTCCCAAAATTATTATTTCACAAACCATCACTACCAAGATACCACTATTGAAAAGAATATTAATTATACATATACTCAAAATGGACTCCAAACATGTAAATTTTCTTGAAAATAATGAGCAAGATTCTGTCACAACAACCACCATTAATCAACAAAATTCGGCAGAATCGAGCCAATCCAACAGTGATGCTCATCCAAATTTGCACACTCCAAACTAAAACCATGCAAGATCCACCAACCACAAAGGAGAAAAACCCCATCTTCACATCTAGAAACCAGAACAAAAAAAGGATTTTCTTTTTACAGCAAACACCTCAACACACTCGTTGTATGACCATTTCACAATTTCATTTCATTACCAAAATTTATTTTTATTTTCCATTTTCCATTACCCCAGTTTCCAATTTTCCATTTCTATAACACAACCGTGTGCCACGTCACCTCACAATACGGCAACAAACTGTGCAAACAAAAGGGGCAACAGTGGAGAAAGAAACAACCTTCTTCAGCTGATCTTGCTGCATCTTCTTTCTTTGTTCCTTCCTTTTCTTTTCTTCCTTGGAACAGATCCAAAACGAAGTAACGTCACCGGCCACCTACCGTGTCGGTAACTTCACTCCCCAACCAAAAGGGTAACCCGAAACCCCAGATCGAAGATCGAGCCCCAACTTCAAAATTGAGCTAGGAAACAAGAAATTGAAGCGATCAACCAGATTGAGAAATGGAGATAAAAAAGCGTGAACGAGAAGGAGAAGAAGTTGGGGGTGTAGCGGAAGCAGAAAGGGTTCAGTGCAGAGGATCTGAGCTCAGAGGAGAGGCAGAGAGAGAGAGAGAGAGAGAGAGAGAGAGAGAGAGAGAGATCCAAATACGCAGAGAAGGACAATTGGGACGAAGGTGGGTCAAATGATCTTATTATATTATATATATATATATATATATATATATATATATATATATATATATATATATATATTCGTCTTTTACTGTCTAATAAAATTAAAGTATAAATAAATGTATAAATGTATAATAATATAATTATAACAATTTTTTTTATTATCGATCACGTTTCTATTTATAAGACACCTCACGCGTATACAGATAATAAATAGATTTCATCCAAAGTTTAAAAGCATTTTATGCCTATGTCAAATCATATTAATTTATATCTTACCATGAATAATTTCAATTAATTAATTTTGATAATGACTATTTAAAAATATTACTTTATTTTAGGCTTACCAATTTTAAATGTTTAATTATAATGTTTGTATGAATTAATGATATAAAACACGTTTCACTAAAAAAAATTCAAGATTGAGAACTGTATTATTTTTAAGAGAGAGAAAAATTATATTCATTTTATATTTTTATTATTTCTTTATTTTTACCATTTTTATTATTACCACCAGAAGGATCACAATAATTTGACTTTAAGCGGCTTTGGTACTGAAAAAATTCATACCAAAATCGTGATTCTTATAATTGATTAAATTTCATTTCAGTTAATAGAAAATATTAGTTGGAGTATTTATATAGTTTGTTAAATCTTATGAATACGAAGTTGCTTAAAAATTGATGTTTTCAATCCGTCATTCAAATATTAAAGTTAATTGTAATAAATATTTTATTTTTTCTAAAATTTCTAAATAAACTCTCGTTAATAGAAGTTGTAAATTATAATAATGTTTTTAGTAGCTTAAAAAGAATTGTATGCTTTGTACATAAATTAGATTTTTTTGGGAAAAAACTAAACATTGCATTTCATTATGATTACCACAATGAGTGGAAAATCTCAACTGATATATTGCATAAATTAGATATAATACTTGTATCCATACTCATAATTGTCATTTATGTTTTTCTCTTTTTTTCTAGTTACACCTAATGGAAATACATTTGTGTTTATTATGTAACTATCTGATCTGATAAATTAAAAAAAATACATTTTGTATTTCATCATACTTCTCTTTAAAAAGTTTTGATCTTTACAATTTCATTTATCCAAACATATTATATTGTTATTATTATAAGTTAAGATAATAAAAGTGTAATAAATTATTAAGAAAGACAACACCCCCATTCATCCTTTTACAATAGTGAGGGGTGCAATTATCAAAAATGTAAAAAGTAAAATTTCTTTTCTAGATGAAAAGAATAATTGTCTATATTCTTATTATAAATAGTGAAGCAATGTATTGCAGCAGTTTGATTAAAAATAGTTAAATAATAGTAGATATAAAGTAAATAGTATATATTATTTTAATTAAAATAATAATGCAATGTCAAAGATTCATATTTTATTAATTTTTTGTTCTGAGTAACAAAAACTGGATCAAATCATAGCTATTGGATTCTAAATATTGTTGTATTTTTAAATTATACAAACAAGTGCACTAAATGTTTTTCTCAACCTTAATATTTTATATATTACATATAAAACACAGCGTAATTTAGTGTAAGGATTTTATAAATTGTATAGCATGAATGGTTTTAAATTATTTTAATTAATCAATTGTAATAATAAAATATAATTTACCATTAAATACATAAAAGACAATAACTAATATTTTAGTCAAATTATTAATATATGACAAAAATCAACAATTATAAGTTATAACAGTATACATTTGAATTTGGTTTATTTAAAATATGTTTTGTTATTATTTATAATATATAAATGTAATAATTAAGCTTTTAATATGTAGTAATATTTAGCTAAATATCTTGATAAGGTCTAACTTACTTTAAATAAAATTTCAGCATAAAAGTAAATAAATGAATAATGTAAATATATATTTATCCATTTATAAATACGAATAGATTTGACTCTTTTTTTTTATATTGGTGTGTTAAATAATTGGTTAAGAATATACTAATTCAGCAGTTCAAGTTACCTGGTTGCAAAGTAAACTAGCCTATAGTCACCGTCCAAATGTTTCAAAAGCTGAACTTCTGTGCTAATAATAATATTTACACGCATCTTCTCGCTTTTTATACACGTGTAGGTCAGCTACCACCCTTAATTATTCTTCCACCAAAAGTCTAGAACTTATCTATTAAAGTACTTTATTTCATTAAATTTTGGTTTATGTAAATGACTCTTTATTTTCTTGTTAAAAGAACAAAGATTGTGATTTGGTTTTTAACATCTAAAAATTGGAACATGGTTTCTTTTAGAATTTGTGAAATTTTTTAAAATCTAATAATTAACAACTAAATTGTTTTTTTTTTAAGTATCAATTTCACGATACTTCATTCCTGATATTCAAATTTTATCATTCACATATTTAAAAATTTAAATAACTGTTTACTAACTTAAACATGTTTACAAATAACTCGTTATTTTTATGGCAAAATATAAGATTATTTTGTATCATTACGTTTATTATATATATATATATATATATATATATATATATATATATATATATATTATCAAAAATAGTTCCAAAGTTTAGTTTTCATGTTACATTTCAGTTTAAAAATTATTGACTCCTAATATTTGAGATAAGTGATCTAATATTTTTCAACTGAGAAAGCACATAGAATTGAGTATTTTTTATTTATTTAAATTATACAATTTTAAGTATAGTAAATATTATTGTTTTTATATCTTAGTGTACTTTTTCAATACTGTAACATTCCAAAAATACAGTTCAAAATTATATAATAGAATAATCACATTAATTAATAATTCATATCAGTCTTTACACTAAAAACCAAACGTACGTATACGGTCGAACGACCTTACAAAAGAGTGATCATAAACTATATAAGATAAGCAAACCTGACCGAACGGTTTACAAAATCAAATACCGAATGGTCATACATAATAAAAGGGAAGGTGATCGAACGACCACCTTACAATAGACTATACTAATGACCGAACGTCCTACTCTTCAGTCTTCACTTCTACCTCGACCAAATTTTCTTCTTCTAGCGCCTCTTCCAGCAGCTCGTCTCCTTCTGCTCACATCCACACGGATGATCATTGCAATGACAAAGACGGACGTACCAAACAAGACAGGACAGGAAAACACAGGGTAAGCTTATATAATTTAATTCAAGTATAAACATACATTTCTCACATTCAAGCACATAAGATATATTTCATCATACGTTTCAAGCAAGGCCTAATACTAGACTAACTGTCTAGACTATATGAAATCTGTGTAACTACGACGTTCGTGCACCCGGGTGATGTAGTAACTAGAATACCCTCATCAGCTGCCACCCGAGGTTAGTCCTATCTATCCAAAGTAACCCTAAGGACTAGGACCTCCTGCCGTTCCCACACATGACCTACTCCCCTCTACGTGAGGATGAGTACTCACGGAACATCAGGATGAACCGCCAGCTTAGCATAACCACATTCATACTTTACAATTTCACTATTCATTCATGAGTCGTTCCTCCCTGGAACGCTCGTTCATAATCCACAACATTTCATCCATCTCATATTTTCTTCATCTTTCATTATCAATCGTTTAAATTCCATCTTTGTTCAATGATTATCAAGGACATCCAATACCGTACGTTCAATCCTCACTCAGAACGAGGACGACACTTGGAACGAGACAGTGAAGTCTCCCGTTCCAGAATAGAATAGGACCGAGAGGGTTACTGTCAGGTTGAGAAAGAAACCGAGTACATCTATATGTCACAAGAACGAACGTTACTTACACCATGAGTCAGTTAAATGAACGGACTCTCGTGAACTCAAACCAAACACCTCAAAGAACATGCCAAGTACTAAGGCTCCAGGCCGAAACCAATGAATGTAGACACGTCAAGACGTTTAAAGAACCATACATAGAATATTTCACATAAAGAAACCTAATGTCAGTCAATGACCGAACACGGTAGAGGGAAATTCTATTAAAGTTGGACGAACGCTATTTTTCTCAAGATAGATTATAAAGAAGTGAGCCCGAACGCTTGGTGTAATACCGAGCACTACTAACTTATAATGGAAAACTTGATAAATATAATAAGATTTTATCGGAATAGTGTTTAAGAATAACTAAAATATACAAATACATATATTTACAACATTTAAGTTTATCACAGAATACTCAGATGCAATTACGCTTGGCCGAACGCTCAAACATAGTATTACCACACTAAGACGCTCGTCCTCAACTAGGATTCTTTCCAAATGAAAGAATCCAATTTTAACTAAGGTTACTAATATTACCAAACGGTCAATGACTGTTCAATGACGAACGTACACTATCATAGGGAAATTTCATATACAGGATTCATTTATCTTCAACTCATTTCTTAATACAAAATTTCATAACTTTATAAATTCATATCATAAGTAATTTTCATACTTCATACAATCCATATCATACTAATTAATCATATTCCATATAAACAAGCATATCAGCGTTCATACTTTATCTACATTCAATCACTCAGCAACATGCATTCATTATCAACGAACGTGCAAACGAACATACAATTAAATTAGATAAGCTTCCCTTACCTCTGAGCGTGAACGAACGTCCTAGACAGAATACGGTTCGCCTGACTACAATTGCTTCTACTCTCAACGCTCAACAACTCTTCAAACTAAACCAAACAACAGAAAACCAAAAATAGCTCAGACAAGACGACATCATGCAACCAGAACTTGGTTTGCATGTACCAGAGAACGAACGGCTAAGGACAGAAGAACTTACCAGTTCAAAACTCGAAACTGTTCGGTTCAAACTGAAGCTCTGGATGCCAGGAGTGCTTCTACGGTGTCTGAATGGAGATCGAAGTAGAGAAATGGTGAGTTTTGGTAGAGAGAAGGGAGATCTTTTTAGAGAGAAGGAGAAATGAAATATCAGAGTTTTGGAGAAGAAGGTGCATACAGAGAGAGTGTGACGTAAACTTTCAAAAACTCAGTTTTGCTTAAAACGAACGTTCGCTCATCTGCTGACACCTGCATTCATTATCAAGATAAAATACTAATATTGAGTCTTTGAAAAAAATTATAGAATTCAACAATAATAAAATGTAAGTAATTAATAATAAAATAAACACAAAATCTTTAAACATTAAATTTGTGAATTTTATTCGTCGTATATGAATTTGCCCATTTTTATTTAATATCATGTTTAAATTTCTAACAGGAGAACATGTAATTGATAGATATATAATAACATTACTTTAAAAAAATTGTAAGACCGTAGTAGCCACAAGCTTTTAGAAGTTGCGGGTCCAATTCTAAATATAATATTCTATATTCTCAATCTCCTTCCAAAACATAATAATGTAAAAATGGAAAACAAAACGATAACGACTCCCTTGTCTTTGGAACTATTTATATATATATATATATATATATATATATTACTAACTTATGTGATATTAAATTTTAGTTAATAAAAATATTTTTATATTATAAATTTTAAATTTTAAGATTAACAATATTTAAATAATTTTTAATTTTTTTATTTTAAATTTAAAATAAAAAATCTTTATGATTAAAATATATATATTTTTTTAATAAAGATACTTTTATCAACTAAAATTTGATATCCTATTACAAAGTAAAAACATAAATAAATATATATATATATATATATATATATATATATATATATATATATATATATGGTTTTATTACATTGAATTATATAAATAATGTGAACTAAAAAGTGAGGAAATTACCGAATTTCTTAAAATCTTGACTTGGAGGAAAATAGAAATTATGAAAATGATTTATTATGGTTATAAACATAACACGTAAGACAATGACGATATGTGTTTGGGAACTTACCAAGTCATAGGTGACATCCCAATATATATAGTGGAGGATGGGATGTCACAGAATAACTAGTAAATACTACAATATAATAATAATATAATAATATATTGGACTCTTTAGTCACACTCCATTAATAACCATTACTATAATATTAATACACCACCTAACTTTAATAGCACCAGCACCATATGCTTTACTTTCACTACTTTTATATCATATTCTTTCTTATAAAGAATATGATGTTAAGGATGTGATCATTTTTTTATTAAACGAATAAAAAAATAAAATAAAGAACCCACAATCAATATGCTGAATTCCAAACATAAGCAGACAATTAGAGTAAAATAATTACGTTGCATACTGCAATAATTTCAAAAAATAAATTCATTTTAAAAACATATATCCTTTATTTAAAAACAAAAACTACGGATTATTCTTGTATTCCCTAACCAATTCGTAGAGAGTTGAGTATAGTAAATTTAATTAGTTTTTACGTAAATAAAAATTAAACATATATTTGTTGTTGTATGCATCATTCCTGCTATGTATGATTGTAAAATATTTATCCACTAAGGTTTGGTTAACTTAATTGGAAGACTAACTAAAACCTAATTGAAAGTTGAAAACTAATAATAGCTAAAAGTTGATAGTTGGTTGGTAAACGGTTAACCTAGTTTATTAAATTATAAAATGCTGCCAAAATCATCTATTGAAATGTGTGTACATTGATATATATTTGTTTATATTAATTTTGATTTTGTATGTTAAAAATAAACTTCGAGGGGTTTATAACATTCCTTTTTTAAATTATTTTTTAATTCTTGAAATTTTTTATTTGTTTATATTTTCACTGCAATGTTTTAGTTATATATTTTTTTTCATATTATATATTATATTATTAGTTTTATATTATATCTTAAAATGTTTTCGGTTCAGTTTAAAATTATGTATAATTAATGTATGCTTAAGGGCACGTGCATATAATATTTTTCTTTTATTTTTTAAAAATTTATGTCTTATTCAATCTTAAATATATATTTAACCTAATTTTAATTAATGTAAATTATTTAACATAATTAATTACATGAAGATTTTAAGTTGAGATTATATATTCAACAGTGGTGAACTAGTTTAACTATCTCATTTAATAAAATATTCATTCTCATTTTTATTTTCATTCATATATCTAATTGTTATGAGATTATATATTTAATAGTAGTGAAGGAGTTTAACTATCTCATTTAATAAAAAAAATCATTTTCCTTTTTATCCTCATTCATATTTTCAATTGTTATGGGTTTTTTTGTTCCATCTTCATCTCTATTAGGAAACTAATATACTTGTATTTACATGTACTTGTTCTTTTATTGATCTAAATATTAATTAAACAATTCTTTTATAAAAAAATATAAATCACAATAATAATAAAAAATCATATTATCAAGTATTAAATGTTAAAAAATCTCATTTTTTTCTCCCATGTCAAATATTAAAAGAAATTATATTTGCTTAAATATGAAATAAGAGTATAAATAATAATTAAATAAATGTCAAATAATAATAGAAAAAAGTAAAACTAAACAAACAATTATCTTGAAAGTAAATTAGGGATATAAGAAAAAAAAGTATATATAAGAAAGTAGTGTCAATCTCTTATGTGGTTGGGCTCAGATTTTATTAATGTTTTGTATCTTTCCAGTGAACCTCTTCCTTGATAGATCAACAATGGTATTAAAGTCGATGGTTTGGCGGCACAATGGGCTACTCATAGTTGTGGTTAGTTGCTTCTGCTGGAGGGAGAGTGTACCAATGTGGAAGGGACTCACTTTGAGATGGAGATTGTTGGAAATCCAAGTGTGAGTCCAAGTCCTACATTGGATAGAAATAAGAAAGTAGAACACTATATAAAGATGAAAGAGCCATTAACTCATTACCTTAAAGTTTTGAGTCAATCCCTTATATGACTCAGATCTTATTGGTGGTTGTATCTCTCAATGAGTCCACTCCTTGGTAGAGTCAATAGTGCATGGAGTGAAACCCCTATCACCAGTGTGTCTAATTTCACAAATGGTGTGTTCCAAGTTGTCCTCCTTTTCTTTTCAAAAGTTCACAAACGTCCTATATTTTGCAAAAACGGTTCACGTTAGTCCTTTTTGCTTACGACGATAAAAATGCTAACGACAGACTTGCTCCATTGGCGAAAACTGAATGACTTGTACACTTATTGATGTTGTGGCACGGTGAGGTCAATTAAGGTATACATTTTGAGAATAAAAGTAAATGACATGGAAATATTCAGTGTCTGGTGCAAGCGCAGCTCGATACGATAAACTCATAGATGGTGAAGTTCGTCATTGCACTCAACCGCGAATGCATTATCGATGTCGAAGGCATTGTTTCGATTCTCGTTGCTCCTTTCAAAGGTGTTTACACAACATGTTTATGTAGTTATTAGGGTTTGTAAAGTCTGTATGTTATGTTGGTTCCTCTTCGATTCAATGCTCTTTGTAGTGGCAGGTGTACAAACCTTGTGAAGAACATAATATAGGATAAAAAACATTATTCAATTATCCTGCCCTATTTCTTTTCTTGTTTTATAGAGCAAGATTATGAAAAAATCTAATATTTAGACACTAAACTAATCTGGTATAAAGACTTATAGAGAAAAACACAAGCCTTTGTCATTATTATTCAACAATTTTTTAAGAAAAGTAAAAAAAATAACCGCATGTATTTTCAATCACCCAATCACAATTTAGAAATTGTCACTAATCATTGAGGCCCTTTTCCCCTTCCGTTCTCATGTTTCAATGAGGTGAATATGAAATTCCCTACAAATAGTGCTTTTTTATCTACCAATTCAACAAAACTCAAAATTAAAAGAAAAAACAGAAAACAACATTTCCATAAGATCTGCTAAAATTCTTTCATTGACATCTACTTTAAAGTTTGTTGCAGTACACTAATGAACAACTAATGTGCATGGAGTATCTGAGTTCAAAGGTGAGTTAACTACCTGCTGGCCACTCAAAACCTATTTCAGAAGCTGGAAAAATATAAGTAAATATTTTCTAAGATGCCAAAATTGATTGATTACATTGTTGTTCTTGAACCTATTTTTTAGAAGGGCTGAAATTTACAATAGTTGGTTATGTGCTCTGTTAATATGTTCTTTAATGTGATCAAATTTTCATTTATAAATTTTCAAATTGGTATTATCTAACTCTAAACATTAAACATTAGGAGAATAGTTGTGAAATGAAAATAAGAATAGCTAGTGTCTGGTCAAAGGCTAACAGATCACTAAATTTACATTAGCATCAGTAGTACTACTGCAATTTAAAACTCAGTTGCAATCTCCCTCTTCTCTCTTTATCAATGGCAGTGTCAAATTTTCTGCCTAAGTTCTCTACCATACTATATTTTCTTTCTGAAGATGAAACTTTTTCAAGATACATTTTTCTTATTTTTCATCATTTCCACCATCATCGTGAATTCCCTTTTCCTTGTGATTTGCCAGCACAAGAGAAACCTTCGTTCAACCTCAAATTTCTCTTTCTTCAACCTCAAATTTCTCTTTCTTCAACCTCAATCACATAACCTGCATACATAAAATCCTAAAATCTCAAATCAGAAAATTCCTAATCTCCAAAAACCCAAATCGTAGCACCACTCCACCATATTAGTTTTCTACACCTCGAGACAATCTCGTCTTTCAGATGAATCAACAACAGTCCTAACCCTTTATTTTTAACCAGCTACTTCAATTTTAACATTTCCATACAAAGTTATTTTAACTCAGCATGCTACGTAATAAATAAGTATACAAGTCATTCAGCTTTCGCTAAAAAATTAAGTCGGTTGTTAACATTTTTATTACCGTAAGAAAAAGAAACGTAAATTTTTTTTACAAAATATAAGATGGTTGTGAATTTTTGAAAAACGAAAGAGAACTTTAAACATACGTATCAGACATGTGTCGACTGTGTGTCCATGTTAGATATGCATCCTAAATGGGAAAGCACGACAAAGTTATCATGTCAGACATTAGAGATACATATTATTATGATAGGTTCATTAAATAATAATCATTACCAAAGAACTGCTTCTCGTTAAACCAATTACTACATTTTATATTTTATTATTAATTAATTTATTGATGGGTTCTTTTAACGATCAAAGTCATGCTGATAGATGAAACCTTATAATATAATTATTCGTAATTCAACTTGATAAAATGGACCTCTAATTGGAAAAATTACTAATATACTAATAATGAAAATAAATCAAATGAATAAGAGTTACCTTATATATATCTCAACTCGGTTTTTGTCTTGTAGGGCAAAAAAAGACAAAAGTGGACCTTGAAGTTGCGAAGGAACGGTGTATATACCTTCAATAATTTTAAAATGATGAATACCTTCAACGTTGCTTCCTCAACCGTTGAATTTTCATCTTCAAAACTTTCAATCATTACCAATGAAAAATCTATATTTTATTTATAGAGACTTTCGTTTTGTATTTCAGAATATAATCGACATTGCCGTATTATTGCACTCAAGTAAATTAGGATATACAGTTGCTCCATTCCTCCATTCAAACTAGTAAATTTTGAATAATTTCTTATAGCATGTTTTGTGTAACTTTACTAAGACTACTACGAGTATATTAAGTAACATTAATAAACTCATATAAAAAAAATTAAAAATTTCATTTATATAATAAAATTTATAAAATTATATTTTTTATTCAATTTTATTTTAATCAACTATAATATAATAAGTTAAATTAGCAAATTATTTTTTTTAGATTTAAAGTTTATTTACTAATAACTAACTATTTATAAATAAAAAAGATAAGCTAACTTGTCAACTCAAAATTTATAGATTAGAAACTATCAATTAATAATTGATAACCTACCTTACGAACTAACTAATATTAAAAACATGAATTAGTTATAATTTTACACTCTAGTTTTCATAAAATTTATAAGGATATTATGTTGCATCGTTTATAAAACGTTAGGAGTCAAATCTTTAAGTGAAGAAACTATTTTCTGTATTTTTCAAAAAAAGGGAATATGATACACTTTATTATTTAAATTCGGTCGCTTTAATTAAGTAACTTTTACTTTCTTCCATTTCTATAAAATCCATTTTTCCTTTATAAAAAATGCACACAATTATATTAAAAAGAAAGGTTTAAAACTCCCTTTTTTCTTTTTATATTTAATTGCGCTCTATAAAGATTCTCCCGCCGACACCATTCACGTTAAAGTAGGGTAAGAAAACAATATTTCCACAACATAAACGTGGTTGGAATTAAATATACTTTTAAAAGTTATTCTGTCTATAAAAAATCTTCATTAGGTAGAAATAAGCTAAATTAAAGTAAAATTTATTACTTATAACTCTGATTTATCTTTTTCCTTTTACAACGTTGTTTTGTTTAGTTGTCCTAAAATCAAGTATTAAAAATGGAGTGAGTTAAACACGCAGTTTCCTTTTTCCTTATACATTTTTTTAAACTATCTTATTTAAAACACGATTAAATACTAAATATAAATACCCTATTCAGCAAGTATTTGAAGTTAGTTTGCTATGTTATTAAAAATCAGTTCCTTCAAAGAGAACTAATTTTCATTCATACTAACTATTTGTAATTAATTAATGTTTCAAAAAATATAAGATATTATGTTAATCAAATAGATAGCTTTAGATTATTTGTTAGTGTAAAGTTTTATCGGGGGATACAATTTGTTGTGTAATGTTGATGATATATTTGTTTTATGTAGAGAAGATACCAAAATCCTATAATATTTAAAATCTTTCTTACATGAGTATGATATTTTCTTTGATCAAAGTCATTTTTATATTACTTCTACTTCTGCTTCTTTTTTTAGACACCACAAGGGACTTATTTCTTGCAATCAAGAATCTCTTTTATGTATTTGGGTGTGTCCGTCTTTTTAGGAGCCTAAAGCGTATTTTTTAGCCTTTGGAGATTGTTCAATTTTTGAAGTTTTTTTTTAGTCATTTACTTAAAGTGATCAAAGTGGTCGTTATTACTATGAATATCTAAATGATTGGAAGGATGAGAAATCACAGTAGATTTCAGAATCCAATTGCATTTTTGGAAGATGAGAAATCATAGTAGATTTCAGGATCCAATAATTGCATTTCCTTCGGTTATTTTCAAAATAAAAAGTTCATGCATATGACTAGGAATAAATCTATGAAACATATGAGTAATATTGTTGATGTTTTGGTGTTGAAATCTTTCGATATTCAAACTAGGGAGGTAGAGTGGACCCATTTATGGATGTAATATGGAAAGTTCCATCTATTAGACTCAAGGTGAATACTTATGGTGCAACCAAGGGTTATCTAGTTTAGCTTCATGTGCTAATATTTTTAGAGAAAGTTAGGATGAAAATATTAGTAGTTTTTCAATTTATTTAGGAGTGCAAACTTTTTCATAGACTTTGGTACGAGAGTGACTATCTTATTTTGTGGTGATTTTTTGGATTAACGAGTGATTCCTTAGAGTCTAAGAGAGAGATGACATTAATGTTTGCATTTTTGTAAACATATGCAGTTCAAATATTTTCATGTTTTTTATGAGATAAATCATTAGACGAATAAGTTAACTAATTTATCTTTAATTTATAAAAAATAACATAAGTGATTTAATATATTACTTTAATTTATTTATTTAGATATTTTTTTCGTAATATATATAGTTTGCATATATTTCGGGGAATGTAATTTTTATGCTATTGTCTTCCATGTTTTGTATTTTTTTTTATTTTCTTAAATAAGTTTTCATGTAACATAATGGTAAATGATTGATAAGTTTTACGGTGTCAATATAGATACATTTAAAATGTCAAAATTTATACTAATGTATAATCTCATTGAAAACTCTTTTATATTAATTAATTTCTTTTTAAGGAAAAAATGATTTTCATTTAATATTAAAAGTGCTGAAAGGAACAAGTAATAAGCTACATTTAAATGGTAATCCAGTGACAATAATTTCATATAAATACTTGGTTCACCATAAATATAAACATCGATATATTTCTTTTTTTAATATATAAAAAAATACAACAATTTTAATACACGAATTTTTGTTTTATTAGTTTTGTTTTAACTTTATAAATTATTGGAACAATTAAGTGTATGTTATTTAATAATTATTACGTATATCTATTGAAAAAAAGTTAACGTTGAGTTACTAAAAAATTTAAAATTATAAAATTAAAAATAAAAATATAAAAAGTATTACTTTTTTTGTATTGTACTAAAAATGTTATATTACTATTTATTAGATTGAAGGAACTATTTACTCATAAATAAGTATAGCGTGGAGTAATTTGAGTAAAATATTTCAGAGTGATTTGATTTGATCAAATTGTATCATATGAATATCTATAAATTTTAAATTACAAGTTAACTAGTAATGATGTTAATTTTTTTTAAAATATTAGAAGTTAACTAAATGATATTAATTTTTTTAAAATATTAGAGTTTATTTTAACACGAGATTTATAATATTATTTTTATTTTTTATGTATTTTATTTATTTATTTTAATAGTAAGGATTTTTTTTAAATTGATTATTTTTATTATGATGTAGCTAATAGTTTTTCTTTGTTTAAGAGTTGTGATTAATTATAATTTATATATAATTTTTTTCTTTAATAATTTGAGATGTCTTTTGAAAATAAAATTGTGATGAGATTTTGAATGTGATGGTTAACCCAAACAATATTATCTTAACATATTTGAGGTTGGAACATCATCGGTGGGGTTAGAAAATTGTTCCAATGACGAATGTTTGTTTCCTTAGTCTTCAACTAGAGAGTTTATTCCTCTACGCTTGATAGTTTTACATCATTTAACTTAACATATTTAGTTACTTATATCAAATAAATGTTTTGTGTTTAGGTATATGTTTAGTGTCAGTAACAATACAGGTTGAATGATGTATATGAGTTCATAGACCCCACTCACTCGTGAAGGCAATAAATTTTATGACATCCAAGTATATGTTACCAACTGCTTTGCATGTAGGAAAAAAATATATTTTGTCCCTTATTTTATTGCGTAAGTGTAGTTTATTGAGTTATAATTATAGTTTGTCATTTTAAGGTATAACAAAGAAATTATTTTCAATTCAGGCATCATTGACAGCTACTTGTGGTTTCCTTGAAAAACAACATTACTATGTGATTTTTCTGCTTACACAAAGTCTCCCCATAACCATAACAAACAAATAATAGATTGGTAAGAACCTCAATGTTATTAACTTTCTTTGTTATATAAGTGTATTCTAAAACATTCCCTTTTCCATAGTTCAATTGGAGGACATAACAAGTTGTTAGGGAAATGAATTGCTAAGACAAAATTGTTTACATGGTTGCCCCTCAAGGTTTAGTGTTTTGATTCATATATTTATAATTGTTTAATTCGTTTTCTTCCTCAATTATTTATAATTATGAAAACATATTGTAGTGTAATAAACAAACCTACTCATATGAGTGTGATTACCATGTAATGCAAAGGATGACAACTATTATTTGTTTTTGTATTACAACTAGTTGGGAAACAATAATAACTGCATTGAATCAAATACTTTGCAACTTTATGTTTTTATATACTGATTGAAGTTATTGTCTTTTGTGTAGAAATTCAAGAGTATTACACCAAGTCCAATAATTATTTAAGGATAACTTGTGCAAAATACATAGTATGTATGTACAATAGTATTTATTACATTTACTTGTTGTAAGCATAACATATTCTCATGGATTTAATACAAATATAAGGATAACATTTAGCACATTTACTTATATCTAGATTCTGGCATATTCTAGGTGTGATGAATATAAAATCTTGTTATGTTTCTATGTTGTTTTTGTGTAGGTTTAATATATAGGAAAAAACAAAGACAAAAAATATTTAAAAAAATGCCTACATTAAGCTTCAATTATAGCCAAAACTAAAACATAAAAGGGTATTAGTGTTAAGACAAGATCATTTAGAAACTAGACTGTCTAAGCAACTTAGGTTTTGAAGTTTAACAAAAATCAATAAACAAAATATCGCTATATATGGAAAGTTGTTTTAAAGAAATAGTGTCTAAGAGAAAAATATTTTGTAACACCTTTAATGGACGAAATCATGTTTATAATCATTTTTTATATATTAAACTTGTGTAATCTTCTTAAAGATTAGTGGAACCCCTTAAAAGTTTTTAAGGGAGAACTGAATGTAGTTCAAGGTGAGTGAATCAATATAAAATCAATGTTATATTGTTTTACTTCTTCAAACGTTTTCTTAAAAACTCCCTTTTAAACACATCATCTGAACTTATCTTTTGTCTATCTATCATTTGAAAACTTATTCGACGCCATTTGCAAAAAGTTTTAAAAGCACTATTTATCCCCTCTAATGTTTTCAATTAGGCTTCAACTTGGGTTATAATCGAAGTACCATTTAATAAAAAAATATTTAAAAGAAAAAACTATATTAGGCTTCATTTATATCCATAATCGAAACATAAAGAGTATTTAGCTTCAATTATAAGTATAACCAAAGCCAAATATCCTTTTTGATTTAAAAATGTTGTTTAATTTTAAGGGCATTTGGTTAGAACTAAAGTCAAATACTCTTAAAAATAAATAATATTTTTAAATAAGAAAGAGTATTTGGCATTAGTTCTTATAACCATTAGAAAATTAAAGCAAAATACTGACTTTTATGCTTTGGTTCATAACCAAAACCAAGATCTTGCCTTTTTTACCTCGCTTGAATATGCTTCAATTGTAGACCCAATGTCAAAAATAACAATACCATAACATTTCGTTGCACTAGTGCTTGTGTGTCTCATGCATGAGGAGAGCATAGCCTTGCCACTTGGCAAGTCACTCATGATTACATAATCATTGTGGACCCCTTTTGTGATTGTCTCCTAGGATTTTTCCTCTCATCGTTTTAACACCTTTAGCATTTTTTTGGGGCTATAAGTAGAGGCTCTCTCCCATTGTAAAAATCACATTTGAGATTAGTGAAAAAATGTTGCCAAAATTATGTCATTCTACTTGACTCCAAGCCACCCTTCCTTGAGAGTTAACTCAACCTCTCTTGAGAGCACCTAAGCACCACCACATACTAACAATCACCAGGTCATTCACATCCATATATCATAGCTTCTGTAACCTTGGAGCTTTATGGCCTTATGCCAACACTGCTTGGAGGAGAAGCCATCAGTGGGCACCAAATGTTCTTGCAACTATGAAATGTACAAATCGTATCTACATGTCCACTAATTAGCTCCAAAGTGTACTCTTCACTTGATAGAAATCTTCTGCACTTGAGTGATCTCTCCTCTTTCTTCTATAAGGTTGAGATCTTCTAGGTGTGACAAACCAAGATGCTTACAAAGACACTTTGACACTCAAGTCAATAATGTGTCAAAGGCAATTAATACAATAATAAATAAGTGAGTCGTATACATTGTGAACAAAGTTTTTTTATAGTATTTTCATGAACATATACTTGAATAGGCCTAAACTGAATATGAAAGACTTAGTCTAAGTGAGTTTAGGATATTCTAATATCTGACTTATCCCTTAATTGCTAATTAACTATTCTTTATCTTGTTTTGTGTTATTTAACTTCATGTATGTATTGAACTAATGTTGTTTTGCGTTGACAACATTATTCAGATTTTATTCTATACAAGGTTTACTCTTTTCACCTCAAAATATCTCCGTTCAATAATATTAAAAAAAAGTTATTAGTGGTGCAAGAAACGTTCATGAAAAATAAATTATTTTTGAAACGTTAATTTCCGCTTTGTCGATCGGTGTTTATAAACCGCATATCAAATGTTCGTCGTTATGTCCATGTGACAAAAATCTTCACACCAAAGAAATGCTAATGAAGTATTTCAGCGAATTATTGAGTACTTCTAATCATACTTTTATGTTATCATTCTAACCAACATATTCAATATACTTGATTACTTATTGGCTAACTAATTATATAACATAGTTATCACAAATCTTGATTGGACGAGGAACCCTCCATATTACAAACTCTACACTACATATTCCTATGAAATTTTTTTGAGGATAAACATAACTGGTAGGAGTTATTTCATGGAAAATTATCATTTGGTTTTTTTAAAAAAAGGCTAATTATGTATAAAGTATATACTTCACACCCTAATTGGGAGAAAAATAAATATCAATTCATCAATTTGTTATCCTCATAAGAAAAATGAATAAAGACAAAAGATTGGAAAGAAGAAAACCAATGTTTGGGGATATTATTTTTGGGAATTAAGTTTAACAAATGATAGCAAAAATGCCCTTTTTATTTTGTAGATGTGAATATTTTAATAGAATCCCAAGGTAGAAATAAAAAGGTTTTGCAAATAAAATTATTGTACATTCTCTTTCTCTATGGTTGGAAATGAAAGGGCAACTTGATGTATCTTTCATTAACCTTTTCAAGTTTGCAATCAATTTATATTTTATTGGCTTTCATTGTCATCTCATCTTCTTTCTGCATTTGTGATCCCAACTTATTTGGTATCTCTGACTATCTCACCACTTGGGGAAGCTGCATGTACTTATCTAATTAGTTTTTCCAACATTTTCTTGATTTTTTTAAGTTATGATTTATATAAGGTGATTCCATGGACCACTTTATTTTGTTGTATTATACGGTGAGGAGCATGCTTCGCTGTTCACATCAATAACTTTATAATTCAATGACTTGACAACTTACCAATTTTCATGCACTAAAGGTAGGTATGCAGTTACTGTATTAATTGGATGTGGGATAATCCATTACTCATATGCTCACAAAATTGGTTTTTGTGATTGATTTTGTTCGAGTAAATTTTAATTTCAATCTCACAAAATTAATTTATAAAATAATATTTACATTTACACATATACTTTTTAAGTTAGTCTAATTTTTAGTAGGTGTGAAACTTTCAATCCATTTTTTTTATGTCAAGTATATACATATTGAAGATAAATAAGATATATTTTCTAAGTATCATAATTAACATTAAATTAGTATACTTCATATCTTACCAACATGTATTTGTAGGTTTTCCTTGACATGTTAATATACAACAGATAAATATGTTAAAATAAGAATATAATAACATATCATAACTGAATTCTCTTAATTGTTAAATAGGTTTCTATTTATATCTTTATATATCACTCCTCATTATTTCAAGGAGGTTATATTTTTACATGGATCACGTATTCAGATTCTAATCCTTATTAATTTGGCCACTTAGAAACTCACTATAATAATATATGTTAAAATATATAGTTCATCATCGTATTTGTTCGAAAATTTTAAGTAGATTTCCATATTTTGATTGGCTCTTATTTTTGAAAATGTGTAAAAATTAAGTTATTTTTGTTAGTATTGTACTAAGAGTGTTAAATATGTACCATGTGTTAGTTTGTATTTTTTTTTAATTTATTTAATTTTCTTTGAATTTTTTAATTTTTTTAAAATTTTTTTATCAATGTCAATTCGGCATTGTAACATAGGTTAAGTTAATGTGTGAATCTCAATTTGATCATATATTACGTAAATTAAGACAAAATTTAACATTTATATAAATATTATAAAGATTCTTTTATTAAAATTGATATTTTTATTAAATATTATTAACAAGAAGATTATTAAAATTTATTGTTTACATTAAACTTAATTTAAATTTTGTTTTAAAATTTAAAATGTATTTGTGTTGATATGTTATTAGATCAAACTTTAATATATATTTTATTTGAATTTATATTTCAAATTATTGTGTATATATTTATATAGATTTACAAATTTAAAGACAAAATTGAATCATAATAACATAGATAAAATTACTTAACAAAAGAATTTTTTTCTAAAATATTTTTAAAATAAACAAATTAAAGAACATTAAAAAATTAAAAGAATATAAAATAAAGTAAAAAAATTACGAATTCATACCTGACACGTATTTAACGCTGCAAATATAATACTAATTATTACACACTTTTTAAAATTAAAATTTACTTAAAATTTTCAAACAAACACGAAGATTATAAAAATACTTTAATCAATATTTTTGGATCCATATGTACAATAGTCATGATAGTTTAGTTTTCATTTGGATTATTTTATATTCTACTAATTAAATATATACTTTGAAATATTAAATTATTCAAATTTTCAAATATGAACTAATATAGTTTATCCAAAAAACTATTAAAATATTTAAAATTATAAATTTTGGAAAAAAAAGTGAAGTTGATCTAAATGACCAAACTCAATTTAATCAGCTTAAAAATTAAATTTGATTGAGTCTAATACAATACTAAAACCAAATTTAACGTAATTGAAGATTTTTTTAATTGGATTGGCTGAAAAAAATTGTCCAAACCTCTGCCATTATTTACTACTATATAACGTCTAAAATAATTATCATTCAAAACAGTTTGACAAGTTCTAAGAAGCCCAATTGATAAAAGATATTGTACTGAAGTCCAAATGGGTAGAACATCTTTATTACTTTCACTCAGGATATATATATATATTACAAATTTTATTCATACATATCTATAGTACCAATTATCTATTACAAATTTTATTCATAAATATCTGCACACATATAGAGGGTAGATATAGTAAAAAACACGATTAGTTGGGAGTTCAATTTTTGCATATGGACTTGAAATGTGCAGAGAAGTTGCATGAAACAAGAAAAATGTACTAAACAAATAAAAAAAATGGTGACGAAAGAGTGACGAGATATACATAAAAAGGCAATACTGAGCAGAAAGTAGAGACTAAGATTAGCAATAAATTCCTTGTGGTTTTGTTGTATCGATTGACGGGTTGTTGATTAGGTCCGTTTGAGTTTCATGTTCGTTCTTTATTTGACTCAGAGAAGTTCTTTGAATGGAATATTCCCATCTTGCCTGAACTCATGAGGCAGTTCTGGCACAACGTGGAGCTGCACTCTTATGGTCTCACCTCGAAAGTTATTGGAAAGAAGGTGATCATCAACATCGAGACTATAGATGTTGCGTTAGGTTGCACTAGTGTCACCAACTACTATTATAAAGGGTTGGACAAGATGTATGCTATTGAAGGAACCATAAAAAAGGTGCTCTACGGAACCATCTTCAAAAGATAATATATGAAGACTAAAATCATCTACAGGAAGATGACTCCATACGCAAAGGTTCTGCAACATGTTACCAAAAATTCATGTACAGGTGAGGAACAACATCTAGCTATTTGGTGCCTGACTAGGAATGATGTTCGGGATCACCGATCTGAAATATAAAGCTCAACTGCAGGTTTTTCAAATGGGTCACTTAGTTAAGAAAAGAGAAAATAAAACAAGAGATTTATAATGATTTGCTCCAACTAAGTTACGTCCAGTCTCCTTCGTAGAGGATTCTAATATAATATTCACACGATTACAAATGAGTATTAGCATAACTCTTGGTACTCAGCTACCTCGTCGAGATTTCCTTTGAGTATTAACATCACTCCTGGTATTCAGCACCTTTCCCGAGATTTTCTTTGAGTATTCGCACCACTCTTGGTACTCAACACTCTGTCGAGATTTCCTTTGAGTATTCGTACCATTCCTAAATTCCTATAGTGCAGAAAAATCAAAACATATGAAGTCCAATGTATCTTTAATGAATTCTTGATTGCTTGATCACCAATGAAGCTTCAAATCCTTCAAGAATACTTCTTGAGAAAACCTGTACTCGAAACTCAGAGATAATATTAGTATATGCCAAATAAAATCGTTAAAGAATTAGGTCTCAAGTCTTGTTTATATAGAAAACCATATTTTGTTGCAGTTTAATCGATTATGTTAATATCGTAATTGATTAGGCTTTTGTTTATATTTTAATCGATTATGTCACTTATATAATCAATTGCATTGACATTCATGTTTATAACTGCTTCTTTCAACTAACCTAATATATTAGGTTACTAGTATAATGGATTGGACCTTTGTTTCTATTTTAATCGATTATATATGTAACTTATATAATTGATTATTTTAACACTATGCATTGTTTGTCTTCCATTTGTCTTCTCTAACAAATTATGTTATTTGTATAACAGGTTATGTTTTTCTCTCTGTTTTAATCGATTATATAACTAATGTAATCGATTATAACAAAGTGTTTTGCCTTGTTTTGCATTCTAAGTGTTATTACTTAATTTAATGGATTAGATCATTAATGTAATCGATTTGCCTTGTTTTGCATTCTAAGTGTTATTACTTAATTTAATGGATTAGATCATTAATGTAATCGATTAATACTATCAGAAAACTAGATTCTTGATCTGTTTAGGTTTATTTCATTTATCCTTTCATGATTAATAATCTAGCACTAATATGTTAATGATTTAAACAATTGTTATGCCATTTTGTTATGCTATGATGATTAAAACCCTTTCTAATCATTATAAACCATTCATCATAAAAAATCAATATATGTGGAGTCTATGCTCCACCTATCAACACAGGTTTTATTAAATGTTGTATCTTATAAATGATATGTTACTCAAAACAGCATACTTTTGCACTAATCGCTTAGTGCACAAAAATTGTCTAAACGTTCTATATCTTTTATAACATTAAATGCATGTACAATTTATACTTTTTTGTCTATTGTGCTTTGTTTTTTTCTTTATCTGTGCAGATCATGATAATACTAAGTTTTATTCAAAAGTTCCGTACAAGATCAGAAAAACATTAAGAGATTGGAAGACATTCTTGGAATGTTTCCTTAATGTTTTTTGCTTTGAGGAAGTCATGCAAAACACCTCTACAAAAGGCACGATTGCTTTGTCGCTACCTAGGACCTGACTTTGTACCTAGGACTTAGGACCTGACTCTGTACCTAAAGGCACGGTTGCTTTTAGTAATAGATCTTTATCGAAGAAGACTATATAAAGAGGAGTAGATGAAGAGAATAATACAAGAATTTATCTTTGAATCTTACGTTGTTATTCTCTCTCTAAGCTTTCATCGTCTAACGCTTTCTTTGTTAAAAGAAAAGTCTTATAAGTCTTAAGATTTCATTATATTGAAAATATGAGCTTTATTAATTTTATTTCTCAATAATTTAACTCATTTCATATACACAACAACAATATTATAATTGTTATAAATTTTTTCTATAATTACTTTATATTTATGCAGTTATTATTTGTGTGTTCTTTTGATATTAATAACTTTTTGTAATTTTTATTTTTTATAAAAAAATATATTTTATTAATATTTAAAACACGATAAAAGATAAGACGAGTATATCTATGTCCATTAAAAACAAGATACAAACAAGTTACACAATCTCATTACCCTTCTTCCTAAAGCCAATACCCAAAAACTGAATATAATGAGCTTTATTTTTTGTGCTGAATTTCGTACAAGTATGCTTTTCATGGTGACCCCTGTTTGGTATTTCTTTTTCACTTTTGGTGATTGTTAGACCAATGCAATCTTTTGCAAAGTTAACATTTAAAAAAACCTCGAAACAAATGGATGTCCTTTTTCTGAAAGATGCCAAACTTGGTACGTTGGTGAAGATGGTCAATTATAGGGAATAGAATCATATGGCTGCCTTTGCTTTTTCTTCTCTTCTCTCCTTTTTCTTTTTCTTAGGTCACATCACTTTTTCATTAACTAATCCACATGCCTTTCTTCATAATATTAATCTCATTTTGTGTCAATCATTTCGTTAAATTTCTATGATGGAGCTTTCACAATTATTTGATTGTTATAGGATTGACAAAGAAGTTTAGTAGTGTTTAAATACTATGATTAGATTTTGGTTTAATATGTGGGAATAACCAAAAATAATATAATTAGATTTTTTTTTAATATATGTTAAGAAGTGGACTCTAAGCTTAACTCAACTTCTCAAAACCGGCTTGTAGGTGATGTTTGTACTCACTTATATATTGTTGGAAGTCTCACATTGATTAGAGATAAAACGAATTTATAATATATAAGTGGGTGTAAACCTCATCTTATAAACTAGTTTTGTAGGATTCCGTTAGGTTTAAAGTCCACTTCTTAACAATAAATGAGAAGGAAAACTTGGTTTGTATATCAGTGTTAACACAATACAATTAAAAATGACATTTTATTCAAAATCATTTCAAAATAACGTGATATCATTGATACTTATTTTATAACCAATAAAGGTTATTTGAAATAATTCTTTTGCTAAACAAATAACCAGAAGGAACAAATTTCATATTATGAACAAAAGCTGAAAATTTTAATTATAAAAAGTAATACTAAAACTCTTTGTGTGAGAGAAATTTAGAACATATAAACATTTTATTAATACTTATAATTCTCTTCCTATTTTTTTTTATTTTGTGAAGTCTTTCTGCTAAATTTCTATTAAATTTTGTAAATTAAAATCTATAAATTTCATAAAACTTTACAAAATATCACAGTTCCACTTATAATAGTGTGTTCTGTTTTTTATCTAACTAGTTAGGTATAGAAAGTAATGATGGGTGACAATTTTTCACACTGCTTTTCTTTGTAGTGCTAATTGTACTATGTTGAGATGAAATGTCATTATAGATTTTACCAAAGCATAGTTAAAATCAATATCCACTAAGAAGGTTTCAACAGGAATGCACATTATTTGTGAACATAAGCTTACAATAAGTCAAAAAAATACAGCAATATCAATAAAGTCTTATTCTATCATATGGGTTGCTACTTATATGATCATATGAGGCCATAGTGTCTTTTATCACTATCTATATCTATAGACAAAATATTCATCTCTAAATTATATTTACAATAAGTTTATCAATAGTTATTTCCAAATTACTTGTATCTTTGGTGACAACTTTCAAATTAACCATGCAAATTAATTCTAGTTAAAAAGTGTCTCAAGGAAAACGATTGAAAATTCATTATTTCTTGCTTACCCGTTCAATAATAGTAATTGTGTTAAATGTAAAATCAAACAATTATTTATTTATTTTTCATTGAAAAAAACACATGAGTGAAAAAGTGTGGTAAAGATACACACTTAGACAGAACTTTTTTATAATTTTATTTATTGTCTAAACCAATACATTTTGAAATATTTTAACATTCTCCACAAATGAGTTGGATTGGTTTGATGTGGGGAAAAAAAAAGCTAATCAATCAAAATTGTTTGATTCAATGGTGACATTTTTGAAAGAAAAAAAATTAAACCAAAACATGGTAAAGGAAAAACAAGTTAAATCAATTCTACTCTTTTAGTGTTGTGATAAAATTAACAAATTGTTTTAAAAAAAAAAACTGAAGTCCCTTATGATTGCTATTTATTCAAAGGATACAAAACTAAAATTTTAAAAAATCGGTTTATGGCTTATGGAAAATAAAAGTAAATAAAAAGGGAAATAAATAGTAAAATGGTGGATGATGAGATATATATTCAAATCATTGGAGATCAAGTCTTATTAGATTGATTAGTCAAATCCAAATCAAATAAAAGAACCACTACAACACTAATTTATTTGGTAGGGTTGTTTCATTTTATATAATTATTATTTAGTTGGTTGAGTTTATAGGATGAGACTAAATCAATAAACACTAATAATTCACCAACAACAACAAAATTTGTGAAGTGAAGTAAAGTATATAAATGGACACCTTGAATCATAAACACTATTAGTATATTAATGACATAATTATGCTGATTAGAGTAATGAGATATCAATCATTCTTTCTTTCCTAAGTGCTACTTGCACTTCCAATAAATTAAGTACTTCCGATTATTGTTTCATGTCTCCAGGGAAATACTCAAATACCAAAAAAAAAAAAAATTTAAACATCACAATCAAATCCTTTAAATTAATTCAAACTTTAATTATTAAACAGCATGACTCTCACTTCTATTTAACCTGAATGAAAACTCTCTCCTTACCCAATAACAAGTGATGATTGAGCTTATATATATATATATATATATATATATATATATATATATATATATATATATATATATATATATATATATATATATATATATATATATATAGAGAGAGAGAGAGAGAGAGAGAGAGAGAGAGACAAATATATACAAGAGAGTAAAGAAGTGATGAAAATGGACGTTATGCTTCAAACTGAATTTAGATTCATTATATGATTCAATAAGCTGACTGAAAATATGTATACGAAATATGATGAAGGAAGAAAGAACAGAAAGGAAAAATATAGAGTTTAAAGAAAAAGAAAAATGAATTTAACATATGGAAAAGAAGAGCTAATGTTTATGTGTATCTGAGTTCAACTTTTGCTGTGGAAAGGAATTACTGATAGGATTAGGCCCTGAGTGTACTTCATGCAATGCTTTCCTTTGAACATGATCCCTCTCAGTTCCTCTTGGCTGGGAAGAGAAAACATGACTTAGCATCTTCTCTTGCTATTACACAAAGAAAAGGTGATGGTGGATCATATCAAAGAAATTATATATACACTTACTGGGTGATGATGATGATGATCTGTTTCTGTGACTTTTTGAATCATTATTCTTGTGCTTGAGCTTGAATATGGGAAGAAATGGGATAGCAGAAGAAGAATGATGAGAACGCTGGAAGACTGATTCATATTTTCTGTTCATGAAGTGGTGAACATGTAGCTTTAGAGAAAAATGATTAGCTACCATGCTTTTGTTAGCTTATGGGAATTTAAAGGAAAACACATATGTTTTGAGGCTTAGAAGAAAAAAGAGAAATTTATATGATGTGAGGGTACCCCTCACAAACATTATTAAGAATATACCATACAGACACTGACATTTCATAAAGTCTGAGTATTAAATATCTTTTTACGATGGTACATGTAGTGTCTAAAAATACAGGGGCTTCTTTTCTAGACACTGTTTGAATTTTTTTTAATGCCTTATCGTACTATTTTGGCGTTTTTTGTGTGAATGTTTCTGTTACTTTCCCTGCATACTACACTGAATGGAGTCCATGGGTATGGCATAAATATTTTTATTAGACAATTCCATTCTGACACCATGATGAAAAGATACGATAAATGCTATCATATTATTTTATGAAATCGCGTATATCTTTTGTTAAAGGCAATATAGTTTGAATAAAATAAGATTATTACGTGTAATAAAGTATAATCTCTCTAAATATTTAATATATATAATTCACAGCTATAGATTCAAATTTAAATTACTACTTTATATAATCTGGTAATCCACCTTTACATGCTTTACTAATTTGTTTCTCTTTCTATCCTTTTGTGTTAAAACAGGATTAAAATGAAGTATTTTTTTTTTTCTTTCTGTGAAACTTGACTGACATGTATTGTAATGGAGATTTGGGCAGAGGCTGAAATTTAAGAAAATTTTATGAAAACACCCTGAAACAAAATATTTCACAACCCGCTTATATAAATAAAAAGACATTTTATCGTAATACTACTTGAATATGGTTGCTTCTACACCTTACATCTTTAAGTTATTGTTTCCTTTAAGATTTATTGGCTTGAAATAGCCCACTTACGTTAGGCAATATTTGGTGATTCTGCTAGTCAGAATCATGGACTATGAAAAATATATGTCAATTTTGAGAAAGTATTCAGTTTCCACACTAAAATCAATGTCGAACAAATGATTACCTCTAGGCATAAATTTTTTTAAAAAAGGTCCTGGGATGAATAAAGCGATGTTTCAGGATAGATATATCTTTCACTTCGTTAATTTTTCAACACTCGTCTCACCAAACAAAGAGGAAGTTAACTATTTTCTTTTGTTCTCTTACACCTAACATCGTTTAGAACATTTTTTTTCCTATTCTCTTGATTTTGCTTTCATTGTCAAAGGGTAAGTGTTTGGCCTAATCTTACTACAATGACAACAAACTATTCAATCTACCAGAAATGCTGTGTAAATGATTTTGAAGTGTCTTTCCCTGTCATACACAACTATTTCTGTTCCTGATCCAAATTGTGATCACTGACAGTAAAAAGTAAGACAATTATCAGTTATTGAAACCACGTGTTTTCAAAAATCTTCATTGATTCGTTCTTCGGCAGGAAAAAATTAATAGAATAGGAAGAGACTTAAAGATTCTCCTTTGTACGCACTGACTGCTCATTTAGCATTTTGAAACAAATATGTTCACAAAACAGCATTAATAATAGGACAAACTAGAGAAAATTTTAATAAATGGACACGTGAATTGTATTAGCAACGCATTTAATAAAACTAAATAATAGTTATGTACTTGAGAGCCACGCGTGAATCTGTAATGACAAAGACCATCCAATTATTGTCAGGAGCATCAGAAAATTGATTCAGAATGGGAAGGAAAGCAACAAATAGCATATAAAGATACCGCTGCCAGGCACGTCACCTAGAAGTCTAAATTATTGATTTTCCTCACTAAACAAGAACAAGCGATAAGTCCAAACAATTGAAACAAAGGTAAAAGTGTTTCAGTGAAAATTGACCTTTTGCAAGTATATTCATTGACGATTAAGTAGATCCAAAACAGATTTCCTATCTGGCATGCTGGGAGAGGCTCCCTTAACTTGAACACAAAGACAAGCTGCAGCAGCTGATGCAGAACATTATGGTTAGTCATATTTTACCAAAGAGAAAATTCTGAAGAAGAATTGCATTCCTCCATACATACCAGCAAATCTGAGGCATTCCTTTCTGGACTTGCCCTCAACTAAGGCCACAGCAAAAGCGGCAGTAAAAGTATCACCAGCACCAGTTGTATCTACGACTGTTTTAGCTAATATGGCAGGCTGCTGAATCGGTTTTTCTCCTTCTACAAAAAGGGCAGATCCTTTATGCCCAAGTTTCACAAGAACTTGTTTAACTCCCTGAAATGTCAGACAAATAACCGTTGAATTGCAATGCTTATGACAATAAAATTTATCTATCAGTCTATCAACCTTCAGGAATCAACCAAGACATTTGAAGATAAACTCTGACACAGCTGCAAATCTACTGCGGCCATTGAGTAACAGTACAGAAAACATAGAAGAAAAAGCAGAACCAATAGTTTATTGGTCATTAGCCATCTTGCTTTCCTTGTAGTATCCTTTCCCTTATGCATGATGAATTTGCATTAATTGGATTCAACGAAAAGAAAATCAAATATAAAATTATATTACCCTCCCCAATCTTTTCCTCAGGCAAGTTGTAAATGCCAAGAGGATTAAACATTTAGCTCTCAAAACGAGCAGTTCGGCTCACCTTGACTAAATTATAAACAAATTAGCCTCATTCGGCTCACTTAACATGTAATCCAAGAAACATTAACCCCTGCAGTATATTGCGGATTGATGGATTAGAGGGTTGATTAACCTAAATTATAAAACAGTTATCCTTAAAATAAAAAATTAAATATTCTATTTCAAATATTTTTTATATATTTGACAAAACATAATACGTAAAAATTCAGACTTCATAATGAAAAATTAAGGATTTAATATAATACATAATTCATAACAAACTACAGAATTAAAGATATCATCACACCAACTCACTCCTCAACGCAGATAAACTTCAAGTTTTCCAGATTTTAATTCCATGTTTTCACATAAATCATAATACATAGTGAATAACACTATTTTTACAATTACGTGATTTTTTTCATCTTTTAAGATGGGTTGGTAGGTCAATTCGGTCCACCACGCCCATTGTGGACTGGGTAAAAGGTGGGTCGGGTGCAATTGTTTGAATGCCATCTATGCAGCCAAAAAACATAAATGATACTGAAGCAAATGATACTAGTATCAGAAAATCTCAATGTTACATCAGATCTTCAAATATTACATTCGAAAAATTGTGCTTTCATCCTCAAGGTGTTAACAAATAGTCAGCAGCCACAATTGCAACTTCATATGTCAGCAATTTTCCTCAATTCAACGAATCACAATAAAACCACAATTGCATATATACCCACATTTATCAAAATTCTAAGCAAGATAATCACAAGGTTCTAAAATACAGTCAGCAACGGCTATTGCAACCACATTTATTAGCAATCTTCCTCAACAATAGGAATCAAAATAAAGCCGTAATTGCAACTATACTCGAGATTTAAAACCTTAAAAATCCTCAGGCAACAAAAATGCATTCAATTAGCAAAATGCGTCACAAATCATATTAATGTGATATCCAAATTCCATACATGAACTCACCAATTCATGGCATTTCAAAGCAGCCTGTGCAATCTGTTCAAAACTTCCAGTCGGCATTCCAGTAATGCGAGCAAGTTCAGTTTCATTAGGACTCAAAATATCAACAAAATTCAATAATTGCGGCGGAAGTGGTCCATCCATTCCTCCGGCATCCAACACAACAGGCACGCCAGCATTCCTCGCAGCCTGCATGCATTACAAGATCATAATAACACATCGCAATACCCAAAAGTTTCTTATGCGATATAATTTTGTCAATTTTGTTCTTTGATCAAAATCATTGCTTCTAGGTTGTTAACATGTAACGACATAAAACTCTAATAATATTGCTAAAAGGCCTGGGCTGGTCCGGCCCAACCTGCGCCACTTGAACGTTGACATAATCCGGTATCTCCCTCTGCAACAAAACAATGCCGGCTTGGGCCACGATGTCCAAATGCTGACGTGGCAGGGAACTGGGCCAACCACTCGAGTTAGCACCCCCGATGATGATGATGGAGTTCTGGCCGTTGGATTGGAGCATCACAACGGCGTGACCAGTGGGCACGGACGGAACCACCGTCAGACTATCGAGGCGTACAGCACCGCTGCGAAGAGCGCCGGTGACGAGGCTACCATAAGCGTCATCACCAACTTGTCCGATGAAGTAGGTCGGATGGGAGAGCTTCGCGGAGCACGTGGCCTGATTGGCGCCCTTGCCGCCGGCAAGCGTCTCGCCGGACTTTGCAGCGAGGGTCTCGCCTTCTAGCGGGAGGCGATCGATCTCTACATAGATGTCGGCGTTGGCAGAGCCGACGACGACGACCGGCTGCGAATGAGAGGGATCCGAGGAGAAACATAAGAGTCTGAACTTGTGATTGGGAGTGCGGAAGGAGAGGGATTGGATTGGGATAAGGGTAGTGTGGAAAGTGGTGTGGGAGTAGGAGTGGTGCGTGGAAAACGTTGTCGTTAAGGTGTTCATTTCGATCTTTGGGTTGGACCCGGTTGGTTTGATCGTTCTATGTGCTGAGAGGTTACACAGATGGAGCTATTTACTATGAAAAAGGTCACTTTTTTCCAACTGCCTTTTAGCTATTAATTAAAAAGGATTATCATTGCTTTAACGAGATTTGTTAATATTTTACTTTTCGGACAGTGATAGGGATTAAAATTTTAAATTATTCTTTACATTTTAAGATGATACTGTTTAATAACTATGATCTAATATATTATCCATTAAAAAACTATTTAATTAATATAAATTTAGTTAAAATTTTCAAATATTTCTTTTCGTCTCTTTTAGCTTAAGTGATGTTGTGTTGATTAAATATATTCTTTTTTTATATTATAAATAAATAAAAACATTTTTTGATTAAGGGACTAAAATGTAATAATACACAGAAAGACGATAATCTCACAAAATAGTAATATTTAATTACCGTTGTTGTTAATATGTCTTAATATTTGGATTGATTCAGTTATAAAAGGTGGCATTGGAGCTTTTTCTTTTCTTTTCTTAAGGATTAATTCAGTGATAAAATATTAAAATACAAAATGAAATAAATTTCTAAATATATAATATTAACAAAATAATAAATAAAAATGTTTAATCAATAAACCAATTGTAATAATAATACTGACCAATCTAGATTTTTACTTGCATGAACTAGTTATTATATGAAGACAGACTTGAAAAAGCTGATTGAGTGAAATATTTAATCCCCCATGTTACCCTCTGATTTAAATATAGTTCCCTTGGATTATATAGGTATTATAGGTAAGAAGAAATATGTTTACCTTCTTTATTTTCTTCCCTAAAATCAAGCTTGCCCTAATCCTTTGACTAGCGGTTAGTTTCATCCTATCACAGAAAAACTCTGTTTTCTGGGTCTTTTCCTCTGCCATTTATAGTTATTTTGTTCCAGGTAGTCCGCATTGTGACCTTTGACAACTAAAAGTGGATTGTTATCAGTAGTTGAAACTCTGTTTCAAAAAATTTCACTGATTTGTACTCGTGTGTAAAATAATTAATAATTAATACAATAAGAAAGTAACTAACACAGTTTCCAATTTAAGAACTACAATTTCCATGTAGAAACAAATATGTTGTTCACAAACTATTTGAGAAAGTTTTAATAAACGGACATATGAATTGTGGTAGGAATGCATCTAACGAAACTAAACAGTAGTTATTAGTTGAAACTGTGCCTGAAAATGTAATGACAAAGACCATTTAATTACAGTCAGGAACATGAAATTTACACTGAACAGCAAGCAAGACTACCAAAAACATAGCATATAGAGATATGGATACAAGGAACTTTCTCTAGAAGTCTGCATTATGATTTTTCTTCTCTAAAATATAAGATAGTAAATCCAGACAAATGAAACAAATGTTAAACTGGTTTCAGTGAAGATTGACCTGTTAGAAAAAATTATCATTGACAATTGAGAAGATCCATAACAGATATCCTATCAGGCATGCTGGGAGAAGCTCCCTTCACTTGAACACAAAGACAAGCTGCAGCAGCTGTGGCATAACATAGTAGTTAAGGACAATATTCCAAACAGAAAATTCTACAAAGAAAAAAGAATTGCATACGCACCGGCAAATCTTAGGCATTCCCTGTAGGACTTACCCTCTACTAAAGCTACAGCAAAAGCAGAAGTAAAAGTATCACCGGCACCAGTTGTATCAATGACTGTTTTAGAAAGTATGGCAGGCTGCTGAATCGGCTTTTCTCCTTCTACAAAAAGAGCAGATCCTTTGTGGCCAAGTTTCGCAAGAACTTTCTTAGCTCCCTAAAATTTCAGACAAATAACAAGAACTTTCTTAGCTCCTTGAAATTCCAGATACATAACCACAGAACAAGAACAATTGAGACTATTGCAACAACTTAAATTTGCCAATGTACAAAATTAAAACAACTTTTGGAGAAATAAAATAAGAGAGCTAGCATGCAAGTTAAAGTATATAAGTTGATTTCAATTCAATTTACCTAGAAATGTTTATTAAAAAGTTTATCCAAAAGGGAGGCCACATTTGAAAAATTATCATTCTTTATTATAATTCTCAAGGTTCTAAAAACAGTTGGCAACCACAACTGCGACCATGTTTCTAAGAAATTTTCTTCAATATTCATGATCGCAACAAAAGTGCAACTGCGACTACACTCGTGTGCAATTTCCCTCAGTACTAAGTATTGTGAGTTTAAAAAACCGCCATTGCAATTAAAACCAGAATTTAAAACCGCATTCAAGTAGCAAATTACACAAAAACATTTCAGTCTAATCCCAAAGTTCCAACTTGAACTCACTAATTCATGGCATTTCAAAGCAGCTCGTGCAATCTCTTCAAAACTTTCCGTTGGCATTCCTGTGAGGCGACCAAGTTCAGTTTCATTAGGACTCAAAATATCAACAAAGTTCAATAATTCCGGCGCAAGTGGCCCATCCATTCCTCCAGCGTCCAACACAACCGGCACACCAGCATTCCTTGCAGCCTTCATGCATTACAAGATCATATCACACAATGCAATATCCAAAATACCTCACAAATACGAATCACAAAATCAATCACAAAACCAAAATTTGTTAACTACTTACTTTCATTATTTTTCTTCGATCACACTAATTCGTATAATAAAGTATGTTGCCTCAGCAAAATCTTTACTTCTAACAAGGTTTGAAATTACAGAAACTGGAACGGATTGTGTAAAACGAATTAAAAAACAGTGTATATGTAAGCACTAAACACATGTATCATGCGATTGTAAGAGGAAATGAGTAATTAAACATTGTAATTAAAACAGGTACTATAAACATTCCGAAAAGGCCCGGCCCGGCCCAACCTGCGCGACTTGAGCGTTGACAAAGTCGGGAATCTCCCTTTGCAATAAAACGATGCCAGCTTGGGCCACGAGGTCCAAATGCTGACGTGGCAGAATACTGTGCCAACAACTCAAGTTAGCACCACCAATGTATACGATGGAGTTCTGGCCGTTGGATTGGAGCATCACAACGGCGTGACCCGTGGACGCCGACGGAACTACCGTGAGACCGTCGAGGCGAACTCCCCCGCCGCGCAGCGCGTCAGTGACGAGGCTTCCATAGGCATCATCCCCGACCTGTCCGACGAAGTAAGTCGGGTAGTTGAGCTTGGCGGAGCACGTGGCCTGGTTGGCGCCCTTCCCGCCGGCGAGCGTCTGGCCGGACCTCGCCGCGAGAGTCTCGCCCTTGCGCGGTAGGCGGTCGATCTCGACGTAGATGTCTGCGTTGGCGGAGCCGACGACCACCAGCGGCGGCGAGGGGTCTGAAGAGAAGCAGAGGAGTCTGAAGTTGTGATTGGGAGTGCGGAAGGAGAGGGATTGGATTGGGATAAGGGTAGTAGTGAGGAAGGTGGTTTGCGTGTGGTAGTGGAAACAGCTGTGTTGTGTTGAAAGTGTTGCTATTACACTGCGCATTTTTTTGCTTAAGTTTTGATAGTGGGATGGGTGATCGATATTACGCTCTCAAGGTGTCTTTTAGAGTCCTTTATGCTATTTTTTTTTTGGAAAATGATACTTCAATAACTTTATTTGACAACATTTAGACATGGGATACGTGTCTAAATGTGAGCGGTCCACGTTTTTAATGAAAAAACTGCCGAAATCTGACGTGGGAAGGGGTGGGCAGGGTTAGAAGTTGCGTTTGAAATTTGAAATTCATTTCGAACATAGTAGAGAGAGAAGCGGCGCGAACATTCAAAGGGAGGCTGTGACCTAGAGAGAGGCCGAGAGTTGGAGAAAGGGGGTTCGAGCGAGAGAGAGATACGGAGTGCTTGCCGGAGTGCCGGCGGACAACGTTGAAGGCCGTGTCGGAGATATTCAACCCGTCCAACCGGTTCCATTTCACGGCCGCCGCAGCTCCGACGTCGACCGCTCGAAGCGAACACGTCATCGTGTTCCGTCCGTTCCGGCCCAGCGACTTAGGGGCGCGTTCAAGGTGTCGCTTCGTCCCAGCTGCTCCGGCCCTGTCCTGGAGTGCCGCCGGAGTGCCGACGGAGCATCGTCGGAGTGTCGCGGAGTGTGGACTGTTCGGTGGACCAAAAAGAGGGGTTTTCCGGGTTGTCAGTCTCACCCACACCTTAGGCAATCGTCTCTGTTCCAACCGCCACACGTCGTCTTCACTCAAGGTTTTTTTTTTTTTTTTCCAGTGGAATGAATGTTTAATACATGGATGATGTTGTTTGTGGATGGATTTGGTTATGTATGATACGTCTCCCAAGTGGATTTTGTTGTGTTACTGATTTGTATACATGTTCTTTGGTTAATCTTACATTGTTGTTGTAATTTTGTTGGATTGGTAGTCATGGATTGCACAAAAGAAGAAGGTTACAAGAATGTAAGTATATTTAATATTATCAAAACTTATAACTTTCTTTGAAAATAGGGTATGATGGTTTTATTGTTTGAAAATGAATTGTAGTTGCGGTTGCGGGCATGGAGTGACACAAAACCGATAGTGGACCTTAATTCTATACTACGCCAAAGTGATGGGACACGTATCGATGGATTCTTTCTCCTTATGGCTGACCTTCTTTTTCCAGTAACCAGTCTCTGTTTCTCCTCCCTCCTTGGATTGATCTCTCTTGTTCCTAGGAAAAAAACCGATCCTCTCCTCCCTTTTTCGTAACCTTTAGTAAGTGCATTCCCGCCCCCTTTCTTGGTGAGTCTCCCCTTTTCTGTAAAATCCTCTTCTCCCAGCATCGAGAGTGTTGTAGTGGTGTAGCAGGCTTTACAGATGGAATCTGTACAGAGGTGCAAGATGGGCACTCGTGTATGACAACCCAAAAGTGAAAGTGCCAGCAAAAAAAATGATTCTCTCTTTCAGAAACCCATACTCAGCCAAAAAATATTCTCTTCTTGCAGAAACCCATACTGTGAGTGGACATTTTCGGAGGACGGTTAATGGCAGACATTTTTGGCAGTTGAAAGTGGGAATCCTCGCTGTAATGCTCAGACAAATTTAAAAACGCAGCCACCACTACTTTTGGACGCTCGGGCAATACGGGATTTGCTACCGAACGCTGTATGACGAACGACCATACACAAACCTCTGATCCAGGTCGAACGCTTAAGAGTTACCAAAACGCCAAAACCGAGCGTTAAAATAACTAGCATATCAAAATGCCAAAACCGAACGCTCGCCACCTAAAAACAAATATGATCAAACATTATTAAACCGGATACCACTGGGACGAACGTTTTGCACCCTGGCCGAAAGATCACAACACATGACCGATCGGTATCACATCAGCACCTAACCGAACAGTATCAAATCAAAGCCTGACCGAACGGTACCAGATTAACACCTATTATATACTGTTTGGAAGTACGCCCATCAAGATCGAACGTTCAACTGAGAGTAAGCATACCGAACGAGCGTTCACATAATGTGACTGAACGCTATTTTGCTGAGCACTGTTTGCTGATCAAACCATACTGGGCCGAACGCTCAAAACCGAACGCTGAAGAGAAACATCATGGAGACCGAGCGTTCAAATGAGAATTCACCAAGACCGAACGTTAAAATGAAGACCGAACGGTCACTAAAACACTATGACCGAACGGTTGAAGCTGAGAATTGCCGAACGTCCTAAAGGAATGAATGGACGAACGGTCGAATAAGGCAAAGGACGAACGGTGAAGGACGAACGCTCTTTTTTTATTTTTATGTTTTAATTTTATTTTTATTTTTTATTTTTATTTTTATTTTACACTCATGAATAAAACAAATCTATTAGTCAATCCGGACAAAATTGGGTGTTGACAATTATCAGTTTAAATAGATTTAAAATATCCTATCTTAAATTGTTTAAAAATTGGATTTGATACAGTGCTGCTTCAACTTTCTATACCTGAAAATATAAAATTAATATTAGAGAACGTTCCAAGCTGGATGCAGTGCTGCTTCAACCTCTCATTCCAAGCTCTCCAAAGACGTTCGAAGCGAAACCATTTGCAGCTGGATGTGTACGTATGCGGTGGCTAGTGAACGTGCGCCTCCAAGTTGGCAGCTGGATGCAGTCCTCCTATCTCCAAAAGCAACGTTCCAAAGACCAAGAGCCAAAGGTGAGAGAGTCCGTTTGAGAAGTATATGGTAGCTGGATGTGTACTGAGGTGTGGGCTGGGTGCAGTTCTCCTCTCTCAGGGCAACGTTCTCCAAGAAACAAAAACAATATGAGAGAGTTCTCCCGTCCCCATCTGCATGCTGAATGTCGTCCCCCTTTCTTCCAGAGCCCCTGGAAAAAAGATGAGAACCTAGAGTTGTTGTTGGAGAATCTCCCTGCTCCTGGCCGTCCACCTTCTCTTGTTCTCCACCTCTCTTACAAAAATAATTTCTCCACTCCTCTTTTCAGAGAATTCCTGAACCAAAGTGGCAGCAAGCGTGCAGCTATTCTTTCTGCATTTCTGGAGGTGGCAGTTATCAGTCCCCGAGCGTGAATGAGTGCAGCCTCTTTCTTTTCTATTTTCTTCCTCCGGACCATGCTGGATGTGTTTGTTATTCTCTTGGGGCGTCAGTGTGCAGGCCACGCGTCTTCCAGTTGAACCAAAGAAAAAAATATCTCCCACGCTTCTTGTATGCTCTGCTGCCTCCAACGTGTAGTGTGCTTCTTGTTCCAAAATGGAATGCACCGTGTCCAGCTCTACATCACGTGTACACCACTTCTTGCTTTCTTCTGTTTTCTCTTCGGCTGGAGTGCTACATTCCCTTCTTCCGTGGGCCTCATTGCCTTGGTGCGGGATGTGTGATCTTGTGTTGGACCGTGGCTTCACTAAGCTGGACAAGCATCAGCTGTTTGGACCGAGTGCACCTTCCCAGCTCAAGTGAATTAGGATTTTAAATTTTCGAAGTTTTAAATTAAGAATATTTAAATAATTTCTGATTTTATTTATTTATTTAAATTAAAAATAAAAATTATTAAAATATTCTTATATTTAAATATGTCTTTTCTCATGAACAAATATTTTTTTATCAATAAAATTTAATACAGATTACATAATAAACTCATATATATATATATATATATATATATATATATATATATATATATTATGAATTAATTTGTCTGGCTTTACTTTGTGAAATTGAGGAACAAGTTTATACAATAATATTGTATTTTATATATAAAACATCATTAATATTTTGTATTGTATAAACTTTGACTTAATTTTTGTTTACTTAAAATTTTAATAAATATAAAACTTTTATTAAATTAGATTAGAATTGACAAAAAGGAGTAAAGTATAATTGGGTTATATTGAGATAACACTCAGCAGTAGTTATTCTGATTCATCTATACTGCACCCCTAGATCACATTCGTATTATCTAAAACATACTGCTTACATTTCTTCCTTAATCAATGCCAAATAGCATCCAAGAATTACTAATAATAAAATTATTGTGTTAATTTCGCTTAGCACCGTCTCAAACTAATTTAACGGTAAAAAAATTGAAAGATAAGAAGTGATGACACAGCATATACTAAATTATTTGCATCACCGTCCTTCCAGAGTCACGTGTTTTTACCCTTTTTCCGTTTCACTGGGTTAGGTAACATCCATTCACCTATAAATCCCTTCCACATCACTTCCTCTTCTCACAAACTCCAAAACTCTGCAACAACATCATCAAGAAGAAGATGGAAGAGGAAGGCACGGATTCTCGAAAGCAAGCGAGGCTCGCAATCATGGAATTGGCCAACATGATAAGCGTTCCGATGGCCCTAAACGCCGTCGTTCGCCTCAACGTTGCCGACGCCATCTGGAACTCCGGCGCCAACATCCCCATCTCCGCCGCCCAGATCCTCCCCCGCATCCTCCCCGCCGGCGACGCCGAGAACCTCCAGCGACTCCTCCGCATCCTCACCAGCTACGGCGTCTTCCACGAGCACATCGACGCCGGTGAACGCAAGTACTCCCTCACCGACGTCGGCAAAACTCTTGTCACTGACGAGCAAGGCCTCTCCTACGGTGCTTACGTGCTTCAACACCACCAGGTCCGATTTTTTAAGAATTTTTTTCTGATTAAATTTGTTGGCGACTTTTGATTCTTAATATAAATGTGTTTAAGGAAACGAGTTTTAATATTTTGGTGAAATAGTTATCAATTAATTTAAGTTGAAAAGGTCTATCATTAAAAAGAAAATGAATATTAATAGAAAGGAAAATGTTATTTGGACAACAAAAGTTTGACACAATTTTGACAACGGCAACGTGGCAGCTGTGCATTGGCTCAGTGAACCGGGGTGAGGGGTATTTTGGGTTTTTTCTGGTTTGTTTTCAATTCACTGAGCCAATGCACAGCTGCCACGTCGCCGTTGTCAAAATTGTGTCAAACTTTTGTTGACCAAATAACATTTTCCTAATAGAAATGAATGACTCATGTGAATGATATGGTTGTGTCGATAGGACGCGCTGATGCGAGCGTGGACATTGGTTCACGAGGCAGTGGTGGACCCTACGAAGGAGCCGTTCGAGAGGGCGAACGGAGAGGGAGCGTATGGGTATTATCTGAAGCAGGAAGAAATGAACGAGTTGATGGTGAAGGCCATGTCAGGGGTGTCAGTGCCCTTCATGAAGGCCATGTTAGAGGGCTACGATGGCTTCCAAGGTGTGGAGAAGCTGGTGGACGTGGGTGGTAGTGGCGGTGACTGCCTGCGCATGATCCTGCAGAAACACCCCACCATCAAGGAGGGGATCAACTTCGACCTCCCTGAAGTTGTGGCCAAAGCACCACCAACCCCATGTGAGTCACTGTCACGTACTTGTTGCATGAGATTATGATCACATCTGATTGATATCATCGTCTCATTCCTCTTTAGATGTAACCCATGTGGGTGGTGACATGTTCAAATCTATTCCCCAAGGAGACGCTATCTTCATGAAGGTAAGTTCGTTCCTTTATTTCAATTTATTTAGGACAAACTTTTAATCTTAATATAGAAAACTTTATTCATTAAGACAATTGTTTGGTCTTAAATAACATAATATTATTTTAAGATTAATTAATTTTCTAATACATACATTTAATATTTAAAATTAAACCAAAATTTACTTATATTCATCATTATTAGAACTTAAATAATATTAAAATCAGTATATTAAGGTTATATCTTTTTATTATACTAAAAATAAAATGTATCATACTTATTATAAACTATTTATTTATTTATTTTTTAATGAATATTTGATTAGCTTTTCTCACAAAAAAGTATGTAGAAAAAGAAAAAAAATGTTAATTTTGGTCAGATGTAATTTTTGTCCTCTTGTTTCTAATAAATAAGGCTTACCGCAATTAAAAGTTTGTGGGGCGGGCTAACTTTGCCAACGTAGAACTCTCTCTGAAAATGCTAATTTTATATCTACTATATTTTGTCATTTATTTTCTAATTACAAAAGTTGGAAAATAACTTAACTTTTTATTTAATGGAAAATGATGTACTCGTTTTATTGTATATTTAATACGTAAAAATTGTATATGTTTTTTCATTTATATATATATATATATATATATATATATATATACATACATATATATATATATATATATATATATTAAAACTTATTAGTATTAATTAAATTAAATTTTTATTTATTTTTAAATTTTATTTTTTAATTTGAAATTAATATTGCATTACATGAATTTCTTACAATTTTTATTATATGTAATGTTTGCATTATTATATAACTTTTACTTATCGTCACGTAATATACAAAAAAAAGAAATTTAATATAATAAAATTATAAGAAATAATAAATAAAAATGTAAGTTAATTAAAGGAATTTGTAATTTGAGTTAGAAAATTATAAAATTAATAATTTTAAAATATCTTATCTGAAATTTCATATAAAAATTAAATTAACTCATAAAATTAAAATGGCCAGTTTTTCCTCCAGAAAAACAATTTTCATCTCTAAGCTGAAGATGTAGTTATGATTTTTTTATTAGAGATGTCTTATGGGCATGATATTGATGTTTCTTTTTTTGTTAAAATAATATTATGGGCGTTAGGTACTAACGCCACAAAGTAATAGTGGAGACGCAATTATTATTCACCACATATAACGAATAACGTTGGTAGGGATAAAACAATTAATTAATCTTATAATTATTAATTCATTCATAACTTCCGTTCTCTTTCCTGTATTTTATTATAAGCATTATAAAACACAACTTATTTTAACTATATTTCTTACATAGCACTAATTATGAATAATAAAAACAAATTATTAAGAAGGATTGGTGCAATACTTGAATAAATTATTCATCTTACTTTTTATCCTTAAATTCCTAACAAACAAAAGATTTATGTAATGAACAATATGTAGATTCATGTTGCTGTAAAAAATTTTCCAGTGATTAGAAGATTTTGAGAGGATTAAATGGTAGTGTTTGTCACTGTATACATTGTTGTGTATTTATGACATCTGATATAGTTTTGCTGAATAATATATTGAACATTGTTTGGCAGTGGGTGCTAACAACATGGACGGACGAGGAAATAAAGGAGATAATGCGGAACTGTCACAAGGCACTTCCTGAGGGAGGGAAAGTGATAGCTTGTGAGCCAGTGCTGCCAGAGCACTCAGATGAGAGTCACAGAACAAGGGCGTTGCTTGAGGGTGACATTTTTGTGATGACAATCTACAGAGCCAAGGGGAAGCACAGGACTGAAGAACAGTTCAGGCAGTTAGCCATTGATGCAGGTTTCCCTCTTTTCAGAGCCATCAATGTTGACCATTTTTACACTGTTCTTGAGTTTCAGAAATGAAATTAATGCAACCATTCTTCTCTGTTTCAAGGCATTGTTCTGTAGACAGAGTTAAGTGGTAGTGGTTTAGGTTTTATGATATTAGAACTGAGCTGCTTGGAGGATCAGGGCAAAGATTGTTAGATATTGATTCTGGTATAGTGGAAAAAAAGTGCACAATAGTACCATTTGTCACAAGTAATAAGAAACAGATTGACGACAGAGTAGTACCCCCTGTAGCCTAAAGTTAAATAACTATCTTTTTTCAAAAGTTATCCTTTTATTTAAGTTAATTTGTTATTCCTAAAAGTTCAGACAAATTTTTAGATTATTATCAGTAAATTTAATTTTAAGACTCGAAATGTATTTAAAAGTGTGCATTGTCTTATAATAGTGAAATTCAAAAACTTTAGTCTTTTTATAATGTATGATAAACAGAAATTTAGCTCTTGGAATTATAAGATGCATAAAATGGAGACTTTGCTGTTCTATCTATAAAATTATAATAAATTTATTATATTGTTAGTAGTATTTTGGAAAATTTTACTTCAGTTCAAGATTTTATTTATCTTTATGTATTTTACATAATATTGATATATTTTTGAAAAAAAATCTAATTATTGTAGCGTTAGATATTCTAAATTTATGGCAAATACGGCCAAGTGTGAGCAATTTTATAAGCAAACTAATATACAATTCGTACAATATCGCTTTATAATTGTATTCCTTTGGATTTTGATGATGCGGACAACATATAACCTAATATATATTTATAAACTGACACGTAGTGCAATTTTTGACCTCTAAAATTATTTATAATTGTATCTTTTAATGTTAACATTTACCTCCGACTTTATTTTAACATAGTCATCTAAATTATTTGTTTTGTCAATGTTCTCTTGTAACCTCCTTTTTCTATATTTTGTTGTTAAAAAAAATGTCTGGGTGGTTGATGTGGATTTGAAAAGAAGACAATTTTATGTATTAGTAAGAAAGTTGATAATCAATATTGTGAAAGCTGGTTTAGTCTCACTGTAAATCGACGATTTAATCCTCTAATATTACTTAAAGAGAACAAAAATAGTAATAGTTTAGGTCAGTAAAGATTTAATGCTATAACTTCCTCACAAGATAATTGGACAACGACTATTGGGTTAAAGTAAACATTTACTTTGTATGTGGAAACGTAAAATTAAATTTATTTTCAATTCAATACATTATTTCAATAATTAAATACAATATTTTTAGATAAAAAAATTCTAGTATTTTATTTGTAGAAATTTTGTACAAAAAGATCAAAGGTTAGATGCATAAGAGGCTATCACTTGTAAAAGAAGTTTCTAAGTAGATTTTGGAAAAATGCTTTGTTGTACAATTTTTTCTTCAAGTGATAAACTCTTGAAAAATAAGAACTAAAATGTACTGTATAGGATGAAATGTGTTCTTCAGCTTTTCTTTGTAATGTTTTATTGTCACTTGCCTTGGGCCATCGGCTAACAATTTCAGATTCAATTTTTGGATCTATTAATTTTCTTATGAATTTTGATGGTTTTGCTTCTTGCACCCATTTAATTGTTTCCTACAGTCTTGTAATGTTTTACTTTAATATTGGATCTCTTTTCTTTAATTTTGTTATGTGAATATTGAAAAGTATAATTTATTTTATGATTTTTATTCATATACATAATATATTTGAGACATTTTATTTTCCTAAATTGTTTGAGAAGCACAAAGACACAGGACTCTATCATCATATCTTTCTTCTTCTCACATGACTCTATCATCATATCTTTCTTCTTCTCACATGACTCTATCATCATATCTTTCTTCTTCTCACATGGGCTCACCGTAATAGTGAGAGAAGCATTACCAGCCGATGAGGGATCCAGCAGCTTGAAAAAATGTGACATGTAATCATAACCACGATAAGTAAAGTGTTTCAGATGAGAAGCAGAAAACTCCACCGCACAGTTATTTCTCTAGACTGACGCGTTTTGCTTTTAACCAAGAGCAATTTGTTGTTTCAAACACTTTTAGAGCTGGTAAACGAAGATTGAAATCTGAAACAGAGTCATGAGTAAATAAAACTCCAGACAATTTCAGGACTTTTAACAGTCCAAACATAGGTTTTAGTAACTCTAATGGCACAAGAATAGCTAAGACTGTAAGCTTCCTTTTCATCTCTACAAACTAGTTTCACACTTTTTCGTCTAAGAAAAAGGTTGATTTTTACGAGTCAATGACGTTAACGAAACCCACAATTTTAGAAAACCCTTCTACAAAATTACGGTAGTTGTCTTCCAAACCTACTAAACTCCTCACTTCTGTTACTTTTTTTGGACGTTCCCATTTCAACAATGCTTACACCTTTGTTGGATCCATCAAAATTTCTTGCGCCGAAATCACATAACCCAAAAATTGACCTTCACCCAACAAAAACTCACACTTAGACAATTTTCCAATGACATTACTACATGCTCGTAGTGTCTATAGTGCGATCTAAAAGTTGTCTTCTACACATCCTCAGGCTTGACTAAAATCAGATGGTAACCAAACCTTAAGTCAATCTTAGGAAATATACCGGCTCCTTGCACTTGGTCCAATAGGTCGTCAATCCTTGGTAATAGGTATTTATTCTTGAATGTTACGTTATTTAGTTGTCAGTAATCCATACATAACCTTGAACTCCCATATTTCTTCTTTACTAAAAGTAGTAGAGCTCCACACAGTGAAATGCTAGGTATGATGAACTTCTTTCAAGCAACTCTTCTATCTAACTCTTTAACTCGTCCAACTCTGCAAGAGTCATCCTATAAGGAGCCATAGACACTGGTCATGCACCTGATACTAGGTCTATTGGAGAACTCCACTTCTCTGCTTGATGGTAACCCTGGTACTTCATTTGGAAAGATGTCCACATACTCTTCTACCACTGGGATACCCATTGCTTGCTCCTTAGGACTCTTCTTCTTTTCTTAAGTTATTATCACGAAACACCCTTCACTAACGTCCTTGAGCACTTCTTTCTTGGAGATCAACTTCAATCCATACGAATCAGGAAACACTAACTTATGATGCCCACAATCGATAAGGATATGGATGGCAAACAACCAATCCATCCCTAAAATGACATATAGACCTTTGAGGGGTAAGGAAATCAAGTTCACCTTGAACTTGCGTCCTACTATTACGATCGAACATTCAACATAGACTGAACTGGTTGAGATCTGTTCTGATGCTGGTGTAGAAACCACCAGTTCACATCCTAGATTGCTCATACGTAATTTGAGCCCATCTAGACACATAGATGACATAAATGAGTGCGTAGCTCCAGAGTCAAACAAAATGCTCACACGATTCCTAAACAAAAGGAATTCCCTCCTATAGTGCGCACCACCGCACTCATAACACTTCATAGCTCTTGGAACATGTTGTTGAGGTTTCGGATAAGGCTTCCTCAATTGCTTCCTAGCAGGAAACTTATCCTTCTGAGTCTTCATTCGATTGAGATTCACCTCTATCTTTTCGAACTTCCTTGCTTTTTCCACCAATGCTAGAAATTTCTAGGGGCACAATCATCTTCAATAGTTTGTACCTTAACCCTTATTCGAAACTTTAGCATCTCCACTCTTCGGATATAGCCTGTGTGTACAAATGAGACAAATACTTGAATCTGTTGATATAAGCTTGCATAGACGGAGATTCAAGAACTCCGTTTCCCTCCCAATTTTAGCATTGTTTGAGTAATACTTTTCCAAAAAACTTACTTTAAAACTACTTCAGTAATGGCTTCATGCTAGACTCCATCATCTTTTGCATACCATCCCACCAATATACAACTTCATTCTCTAGCAGGAAGAATTCATAAGTCAACTTATGCTCCTCTGAGCACTTTACTTGGAAAATCTTCTCAAGTCCTCGAATCCATGATTCTGCTCGGTTTGGCATAGCCTTCCAATCAAACTTTGGTGGGTTGTGCTTCAGAAAATCATTAAGTCTGGAATGATGTCCTGGTGCCTGAGTAGCATGTTGTCGATCCAACGCGTCAACCATGCGATCAACAACTTGGGAAAAATCATCAGCAGAAGGTGTTTGGTTTTCGTTGTTTGATCGACGAGACATGTTCTCTCTCTCTCTATGTACAACAATTCAAATATAACTTAGCACACAATCAAATTGAATAAGAATTTTTACATAAAATTCACAGAGCTATATTGCATAAACTAACGAACTCACTCCCCAAAAGCACAAAAAATTTTCAAACCCTTCTTAAAGTGTCACTAAACAAAATTAGAATATTTATTCACAAAAAGAAATTATTTATGAAATCAATAATGAGTTTAACCGAATAAAACCATACATTAATAAGTTCATATCGAAACAGATTTACAAATTTGTTTAAAATATAATACATAACAACCATTTATTTATTAATACAACTTTAAAATTGCCACAGATTTCCCAACACTGCTCGTTCTAAACGACTCTTGTTTCATCTTTAAGATATTTGTTTCTGTATAACATCGCGAGTTATACGATCGCACCACACAAACATAAACAATAAACAAATAGGGTGAACAAATAATAACAACAAATATAATATTATAACACCCACCCACACTATTTAATTAATTTATTTCCACTTATTGTCTCTATCGTATTACTGTATTATTTTGAAAAATTAACCCATCCATTCTTCTCTCATAAACTATCGTCACACAATTATATATATTGTGAGGTAAGGTGGTTCGAGTCAAAATACTTTTTCTTCCCTACTGCTTCACACAGGTGAGAAAGGAGTGCCTTCATCACTTATTCACACAATAGCGAAGGTAGAATGTTTGGACATCCAATCTTCCACTGCTTCACACAAGTGAGGGGAAATCCCCTCTCCGCTGCTTCACACAGGTGAAAGTTGCAATACTCGAAATCTTCTCTTCCACTGCTTCACACAGGTGAAAAGTACAACTACCTAAACCTCTACTCTTCCACTGCTTCACACAGGCGAAGAGATACGAAACAACGTTCCTGAGTTATAAAATAAAGCATCTAATCATACACAACCCTTTTCCAATTTTAAAGGTACTTAATGTACCTTAAATTACAGTCTAAATAACGCCCAAAGCATATCATGATGCATTAAGCACAAAACACGTGTAAGACAACGTGCGGTCAATTCTGACTTTTGCTGACTATTTTAATGAGTTGATTCTTGTTTTTTTAGAATCTAGACTAAAAAATATTTCCAATGACTATTAACTCAATTTTTGAACCTTTGAGTAGGTACAATTCATTTTTTAAAGTTAATATTTTATTATGCTCCTGCCAATTTTGACCTGACTGTTTTGCTTATAATTCTTTTTACAGAACTTCAAATAAGTTGATTCTTATTTCGTTGGAATTTAGACTCAAAAAACTTTCTAATAACAACTAACTGGTGAATTTTGAACCACTGAGTTAGTGGCAGCTAATTTTCCGAAGTTAACGTTTTTCTACAATACTGGATGGGTTTGTTTTCAACTTCTTATTTCAGATTGATTATTTTACACATCCATGGATTAGCTAAGGTCAAATTGATGAGTGAGTACCTAAATTCATTAATTCACTGCTGGAACCTTTGTTTAAATCTACCAAGGAAAAATGGTATAAAACCGCACCGATGAAGAAAGAGAAGGAACAACGGTAGACATATAAGGAATAGCTAAATTACATGAGATGCAAGGAGTAAGGTAGACTTTAAGAAACGTCTAATAACAAGTCTGAATTAAGGAAGAAAAAAAAATCCTAGACTAATGTTGTCCCACATGCTAGCAAATCTAAAGCATGATGAGTCAAAACATGTGCACTTTTGGAGGGTATCAAGAGGAATTGCATTAGTGTGATGAGAAAGTATAAACAATTCCTCTACCGTGAATATGAGAAGAGACAATTATGCATGTTCAAGGAATATGATGGAAAGGGAGGATTGTCCCACATGTAACAACCTACTATCATGAAAACTTTTTTCTAACAATCAATACATCAATTTAAAACATAAATAATTGAGAAAGCATGGGACATTTGTAAAATTTGTGAATCACTAAAAAGTATGATCTACCCTTATTATATACATATAATAATTCAAGATATCAGCAAGAAATGACTATTTTCTAACTCAAGGTGCACGGCTAAGGAGTAATAAAACATGAAGAAAACCATTTCCTTCATTTCTCTTTGGAGTTAGTCGGAAGGTATCACAACAGCACAACAATTTCAAAAGAGAACTTGCAGCATAGGACATATTGGAAATCAAGACCTCTTTTCTTTTCTTAAATTTTAGATCAACGATATTCAACAAAATCTAGCTCCCATTCACAAATTCAAGAGGCAAGGCAGAAACATACATCAACAACCGTATGATTCAAAATACATACAACAAAATTATCTTCGTGTTAAGAAATGAAACAAAATTGTGTATAGGATTTTAAAATAATTCACGAGGACAATTAGCGGAGATTAAGAGACTTAGTTTCTGGAAACAAAGATAAAACGCTGATTCTCCTCTTAATGAAAAATTAAGGAAGATAATCAGAAAGTTAGAAGAGCGGAAGTAAGGATAATCTGAATTCTTTGTGAACGTTTAAGAAAGACATAGGACCTTCAAAGTTATAGATCTTAATGGAATTGAGGTAGGAGAACTAACCTGAAATATGCGTTCGATTCTGATCATTTGGTTGTTGCTTGGTCTATACTTTTGCCTTGTCTCATGAATCTGTTGATATGCATATCGTGGTCTATGAAAAATGTGAATGAGATCATGATGACTGAACGACAAAGCTTCATAAACGTATTATTATTGATATAAGTTGAGAGAATGGAGAGTTTGGTACCTCACGGTTCTTTCTAATAGATAGTGGAATTAAAAATCTATTTTTTCTTTTCATATTATTTTCTTTTGAGGCCATGTGCTTGTGTCAGACGGCCATACCTCTTACTCTTTAACCATTTATCTTCACATTTTACCTTTTATTTATTTTAGGGTTAAGTATCTTTTTAGTCCCTAAACTATTAGCTGTTTCTGGTTTTCGTCCCTCTTTCAAAATAAGGTACAATTTGGTCCTCATTCTTCTCGAAAACGTTTGTTTTAGTCTTCGAAAACTAACACCGTTAAAAATTTGGTCTTATTTTGTCATCAAAATGAGGATTAAAACCAAAGTTTCGAGAACTAAAACGAACGTTTCGAAAAGAATGAGGACCAAATTGTACCTTATTTTGAAAAGGGACGAAAACCAGAAACGGCCAATAGTTTAGAGACTAAAAACATATTTAACCCTTTATTTTATATCACCTTCTTGCCTTTAAATGTAAACTGCATATGTATTTTAATTAAAAGTTAACGGACTGCACTAGTATTTTTTTTAAAAATTTCACATGTAAACTTGTGCTTTGACCATGCTGTTGGGAATCTATGTCCAAATCTATATTAGATTAAAATAGAATAGAAGCATATTATAAAAGTAAATCACTTATTAATTTATTGTTTTAAAGTTTTGAAAAGTAGTGTTAATTTTTTTTAAAATTTTGAATAAAGAGTGGTGTTAATTTTATATGTAATTGGATTCTGATCTAAACTTCCTCTTCGATAGAGTTAATACTTATCATGTTGTCCATAAAATTTAAAATTGGAGTTGCTTCTCTAAAACATGTCTCACGGGTTTCATTATTCACTTTCAAGATTTTTTTCCACTCTTAAATTACACAGTGGCCATTTCCTTTTAATACAGCAGCCTTGATGTCTTTATTTTATGATTACACACAAACCAACTTGCTCTTCACGTAGGAATTATTAGTTAGCTTTCCATCACGGGCATGCTTTATTTGTCCTCTCCTTATGTCACTAAGGATTGACAAGAATAACTGTTTCTGCTGAACGAGACCGGGAAAAACTCCTGCTACCTCCGTTCGGAAACACTCTTCCTTCTCCGATCGGTCCTGCTCTCCTCGCGCCTCTTCCTCGCACAAATGGATTGACCTGCAGCAAACACTCCGACGCTCAAGTCAGAATGGGCTCTAGCAAGTCTATAATTATCAAATTCAACAGAACATTTACCTTCCCCTTTGACTTCTATTTATACAGTTACAGGGAATATTATTCATTAATTTACCTTTTAATGGCTTTCAATGCTCACTTTAAGTACTCGACAAGGACCGTTACCTCATTAAACACACATTCATGAACATTTAACGGCTGTCTGCCATCTCCTTTCCTCGTGCTTACCGATCGGTTATGTTATCAAACACCCGATCGGTGGCCTCCCCTCGGTAGCCACACAAGCTGCGGTCGGTTACTCACTCTCAGTAGTAACTCCATCCGTGGTCGGCTGCTTACCCTCGATAATAACCCACTCCACGATCGGTTGCCTACCCTCGGTAGTAACAATAACCATGGCTAAAAAGTTGCTAGACTTGCTTCTTTTGATTATATGATAATTCCTTACATGTGCTGGGATCCTTCAGATTTATAGAATATCCTTTGATTTCTATGGTATTATCATGTATAACTAGGGGGTTTATTCTTTATTTCGATAGTGAAAAGGATGATTCATTTTGCTTGTGTAAGGCGAAGGGGAATTCGAGTCCGGTCACTTTTCCTCTTTCAAGAGGGTACATATGTCTCACCATAGGTTTCTGACTCATGTTGAATATTGTGTTTGGTGAATGGATGTTACTCACTAATGTTGTTACTCGTAAGTCCTTAAAGAATAGAGAAATATGTTTGAAGCCACATATGGAGTACGACTCTTATTTGCTGTTCATTAGTTGTAGGTGAAGAATCGATATTGATATATGTTTAAATTTATCAGTTGTGTGTGAAGGATAAAAACCGAGATAGGTCTAATAGTTACGTATGAGAGACGAGAAACGAGTCGTGTCCGAAGCTGTGCATGGAGGAGGACTCGTGTTCATTTGTTCCAATTGTCTAGTTTTATATGATATAGTACTAGAGGATAAAACAAACTTAAATTCACTTAGGAATAGAATTAAGTTTCGGAATAGATTAACCAATTACAAGTATAGTCTCAGGTTGTTTCGGTAGAGATAGTATAATATTATTGACACGCTAACGATATTTATTGGATGCTTGAAGTGTGTAAGTAAGTTTATCTGTAACTTATGTTTTTCTTTATTTGGTTAGCTCACTCTACTAATGTGTCTACAATGATCGTATAACTTGTGTTATTATGTAGGAGTAGATAATGTTTCAGATAAAATTAAAGAAGTTTAGAACAATAAGCGTGTTTGGAAATTTGTTAGGAATTTTAAAGTTGTGTTAATAAATAAATAATTGTTATGTATTGTATTTTAAACCGACTTTTAAATTTGTATTTTGAATTATGTTAGGTTATGGTTTGTAATCTTAAACAACTTTTAAGTTTCAAGTTTGTATTTCAGTAATTATTTTTTAAACTTTTGAAGTTATTATTTCGTAATGATATAAAACATTGTGTCGTAAACGATTATTTTAGAAACTTTGAAGTTTGTATTTCGTAATGTTTCTAAGTTATACAAAGGAGGGAAGAGTGTTCGTGTCATTCCATAAAATAAATTATTGAGATCTAACTAAAGAAATTGTTCACGACCAAAGAGATAAGGAAATAAGGCACCAGAAACAGTGTACACGTGAAAAGTTTAAATGAAATATAAATAATTATTTGGTAAGGTTTGTCATAATTGAAAAGGCTCCACGAAAAATATTTTCCTATGGTCCACTCACGATTTTATACTAATAGGAAAATTGCTCCTGCCATTTTGAAATAAGAATATGTTTCTTTAACAATTTTTTTATAATTTTTTTACAATCATTTATGTAATAACTTATTATTGATTCATTTCAAATATAAAGATCAATAAAATAATGACGGTCAACACTCAATTTCGTCCCGGTAAGTAAATAAATAAAAATAGAGAATAATAATTAATGATGGATAAAAAAAAGAAAAAAGAAAATAATAAAATAAATTTCCTTAATATAGGACACATCACTAGAAAATATTTTGGAAACATTAGTTTGATATGGTAATAATTTTAAAGAGAAAAAACTGATTTTAAAAATGAAAAAAATTTTCTGACAATAATATTATTTGATTTGTTTTCCTTGCAACCAAGACAATTTCTTTCCCTATTTTGTTCATTGTCAATTAATTCACAATTAAGAGCAAGATTACCATAATATTACAATGTGCGTATATAAATACGCACCCTGTCAAAACAGAAAAAATAGAGAGATACTCTGAAATAATAGAGATAAAAAGAGTGAGAGGAAATTAAGTTCTCATGCTAGAGAGGCTCTGGCAACAGAAACTACCAAGGAAGAACTACCGGAGTACTAAAAGCTGAAAAAGGAATGTCACCTCTTCACCCTTCTTTTTCTTTTTTCTTTTTTTATTGTACTTTGATGATTTTTTTTCTAAGTATTATTTTTTACTACACATTTTTTAAAATCATACATTTTGGAGTATAAGTATTCGTCGGCTTCTTTCCTTTTTCCCACCATTCTTGAAATAAAAAAAATACAAAATATTTAAAACCAAAAAAATGTCAATCTTGTTAAACCAAATCCTTGTCGGGTTTACTTTTCAAAAATCTCAAACAATCCATAATAATTTTCAAATAAATTCACAAACCTTTTTCTAGATAAAGAACTAGGTGATCCTTGATTGTCCATCATAAATGGATATACGTAGGAGCAGGGTCATCCTTGTCGGGTTCATAAAACAAAAAATATTTTTTTGTTTCTTAATAATTTCTTTGTATTATTACTTTTTTTAGGGAAAATTAAATATTTTGAGAAACCACGTCAACTTTACACATTTAATTAAAGGTACTGCCTTTGTGCAGGTGCGGTAGAGTGCTAACACCTTCCTTACGCGTAACCGATTCCCGAACCTAAAATCTAGTTTTCGTAGACCATGTCTTATTTCGGCTCGTCGTTCCGTCGCAATTGCAGTCGCGACAGATGGCGTCTCCATTGGGGATGCTAGAGAATCAGGCCTTGTTAATTAAATGTGCAAATTGATATGATTTCTCTATATTTTATTTTATTGTATTTTTCCCTTTATTTGTCTATATGATTGGTCTTTATTCATTTTGGTAATTTATTTATATGCTTTTTTATTATTTTTAGAATAATTATTACTCTACATATCATGAGTGGGACCCTATACCTGGGTCTGAGTGTAACATAGAATTAGAGGGGTTGCGTAGCAGTGTCACGTCTGGACTACTTCCAGTTTGGCTATCGTGAGAACCCCAACTAGTGTCTGTTCTTTTCACATGCAATTTAACACCTAGTTTCGTCTCAACTGTTGTGGAAAATGCTGTGAAAAAGACCATAGCTTTGGTGACCTTGATTTTAGGTTTAGGAAGTTTTCCTTATGAAATTGCATATACAATGCTTAGACCTTAAGACGTTGGACCTACCTTAAAAGCATAAAAACATGTTGTCTTTTAATCATTATTTGGCACATGCATCTTCATGCATCATATGCATTAACAACATTTTTTATCATTTTCCCTTCATTTTCTTTATACCTAAAAATAAATGTGTCGTGTTTTAAACTTCCTCTTCGATAGACTTAATACTTATCATGTTGTCCATAAAATTTAAAATTGGAGTTGCTTCTCTAAAACATGTCTCACGGGTTTCATTATTCACTTTCAAGATTTTTTCCACTCTTAAATTACACAGTGGCCATTTCCTTTTAATACAGCAGCCTTGATGTCTTTATTTTATGATTACACACAAACCAACTTGCTCTTCACGTAGGAATTATTAGTTAGCTTTCCATCACGGGCATGTTTTATTAGAAACCAATTATTTTTTCTTCTCGTGCTACTGCAACCTCCTGACGAGTGTAGCTTTATTAGAGTGTTCATGTCATTCCATAAAATAAATTATTGAGATCTCTAACTAAAGAAATTGTTCACGACCAAAGAGATAAGGAAATAAGGCACCAGAAACAGTGTACACGTGAAAAGTTTAAATGAAATATAAATAATTATTTGGTAAGGTTTGTCATAATTGAAAAGGCTCCACCAAAAATATTTTCCTATGGTCCACTCACGATTTTATACTAATAGGAAAATTGCTCCTGCCATTTTGAAATAAGAATATGTTTCTTTAAAATTTTTTTATAATTTTTTACAATCATTTATGTAATAACTTATTATTGATTCATTTCAAATATAAAGATCAATAAAATAATGTCTGTCAACACCCAATTTCGTTCGGGTAAATAAATAAATAAAAATAGAGAATAAAAGAATAATAATTAATGGTGGGTAAAAAAAAAGGAAAAAAGAAAATAATAAAATAAATTTCCTTAATGCAGTACACATCACTAAAAATATTTTTGAAATATTAGTTTGATATGGTAATATTTTGAATCAACATTATGCCAATAATTATAAGCAGTAATTAAAATAGTATATTTTGCTGCGTTTGTTTTCCTTGCAACCAAGACAATTTCTTTCATTATTTTGTTCATTGTCAATTAATTCACAATTAAGGACAAGATTACCATAATATTACAATGTGCTATATAAATACGCACCCTGTAAAAAAAAAAGGGGGTACGGAAAAAATAGAGACAGATACTCTGAAATAATAGAGATAGAAAGAGTGAGAGGAAATTAGGTTCTCATGCTAGGGAGGCTCTGCCAACAGAGACTACCAAGGAAGAACTAGGGGAGTACTAAAAGCTGAAGAAGGAATGTCACCTCTTCACTTTTTTTTATTGTACTTTGAAGGTTTTTTTTTTCTAAGACATTATTTTTTACTACACACAAATAACGTATTTTTTAAAATCATAAATTTTGGAGTATAAGTATTCGTCGGCTTCTTTCCTTTTTCCCACCATTCTTGAAATAAACAAAATACAAAATATTTAAAATCAAAAAAATGTCAATCTTGTTAAACCAAATCCTTGTCGGGTTTACTTTTCAAAAATCTCAAACAATCCATAATAATTTTCAAACAAATTCACAAACATTTTTCTAGATAAAGAACTACGTGATTCCTGATTGTCCATCATAAATGGATATATGTAGGAGCAAGGTCAATCCTAGGTTCAAAAAACAAAAAATATTTTTTTGTTTCTTAATAATTTCTTTGTATTATTATTTTTTTTAGGGAAAATTAAATATTTTGAGAAATCACGTCAACTTTATACATTTAATTAAAGGTACTGCCTTTGGGCAGACGCGGTAGGGTGCTAACACCTTCCTTACGCGTAACCGATTTTCGAACCTAAAAGCTAGTTTTCGTAGACCATGTCTTATTTTATGATTTTTCATAGTTTTTCCATAATAAATTATGGTGGCGACTCCCAAAATATTTTCTTAAACCCGTTTGTTTTCCCCTCGCCGTTCCGTCGCGATTGCTGTTGCGACAGATGGCGACTCCACTGGGGACGCTAGAGAATCAGGCCTTGTTAATTAAATATGCAAATTGATGTAGTTTCTCTTTATTTTATTTTATTGTATTTTTCCCTTTATTTATCTATATGATTGGTCTTTATTCATTTTGGTAATTTATTTATATGTTTTTTTATTATTTTTGGAATAATTATTACTGTACATATCATGAGTGGGACCCTATACCCAAGTTTGAGTGTAACATAGAATTAGAGGGGTTGCGTAGCGGTGTCACGTTTGGACTACTTCCAGTTTGGCTATCGTAAGAACTCCAGCTAGTGTCTATTCTTTTCACATGCAATTTCACACCTAGTTTTGTCTCAACTGTTGTGGAAAACGCTGTGAAAAAGACCATAGCTCTGGTGGCCTTGATTTTAGGTTTAGGAAGTTTTCCCTGTGAGATTGCATATACAATGCTTAGACCTTAAGACGTTGGACCTACCTTAAAAGCATAAAAACATGTTGCCTTTTAATCATTATTTGGCACATGCATCTTCATGCGTCATATGCATTAGCAACAATTTTATCATTTTCCCTTCATTTTCTTTATACCTAAAAATAAATGTGTCGTGTTTTTTAAAAAAAATTGAATAAAAAACAAAAACCAGGGGCAACTTATCAAAGTTAATATTTTCGAAAATAAAACGATCGTAATTTAATATATGGACATGTTTCTTGATAAAAAAAAAATTATCTTTCTTTATAACCTATTTTGAGTCTTAAAAAAATTTGACATAATTCATCAATAAATTTTTTTGGGTATGAAAAAGAAAGAAATGTTTTAAAAAAAAAAGAATCAAAACTTCAATGAAAATGACAAACTTAATTTTTTGAAAATTTTCATTTACTATAACAAAACAGTTTTTAAGCCCATTGGGCCCAGTTGATAGTTTTCTTCAAATTCAATTTCTTGAAAAAAAAAACAAACGAATACGGTAAGAGGAAAATATAAAAAAATATTCCTCAAAAAGTTTTATCATTTTCATTTCGCAAAAAAAAAAAACTTAGAAAGGGAAATCATTATGAGTAAATTATTATCATACGTTTTTTGATCAATAGATTTTAACTAATTGATAGTATTTTCTATTGAGATATCTGTGTGCGCATTGCTTGAAAACACTCATCCTCCAGCCTTCCCCAAAAGAAAAAGAGTTTGGCTCTAACAAACACTAATACTACCCACAAACTATAGCATATTTGTCTTGCTAAAGTTATTCTCGCTTGTGTTATTTAGGAACTCCCTAACTAGCCAGAAGCATGCAAAAGAAAACCAAACCAGTTGGGGCAAGCCTTTTTCAGTAAATTCTTTCCATACTCGTTCCCTATCTTGAACAAAACTCATGCCTAAAACCTGGGACAACTTTGACATTCATACTCAATTTTCTTCAAACACCAACATCTTTTTTGGTGTGTCATATTTCATATTGATATTGACATATTACATCTCCTTTGAAGGGTATATGACGAATGACACGCCAACGTGGCTATCCTAGTGTCCTTTAAATCCTTTTAAATATTTACCACTTTTAACTTTCCTGTGAATTCAAACATGCACATACCAATGTTTCAAAAGAAAATGCCAAGCATTGTTTTGAATATTCGACTTCAGAATTTTTGACATCCATTGTTTTTTAAAAAAAAATGTAAGACATACATGAATTTGATGATTTCAAAGAAATAAAATTAACTATGCAAAAATACAATCAATCAAAGTTTAAAAAACAAAAATCAAAACACCTAGTTGCATAATATTGCATCATGGACAAATTATCTGCATAAATAACTATCATGAGTATCTTAGTCAATAAGATACTTAATGAATGGTTATCAAACCTCTTTCAGTCAAAAATACAAAAAGATCAACATGCATCTAGGTTTCCTCTTTCAAGTTAGCTAGGTCTTTCTATATCGGTCTTCTACTCAGCATTAGAAACCCTAGACTCAGCACCATCAACTCCTGCAAGAACCACTAATTCGGAGCATCAAACACTATCACCATTACCACCATCGGTGCTCAAACCGTGGAGGCCTCAAGTGCAAAGAAATTTAAGGAACCAATGGTCACAAATGGCGTCGCTCAAAAATCGATGGTTCTTTGCTTTGTCTACAGGAAGATCTCATGCAACTGCTCTCATTAATTCTCATCTCTCCCAAAGGTACATGCCTGATATGAAATTAGGTGTTCTGAGTGATATGCCTAGTATAAGAAAGAGAGCTTGTTTGAAGATATTTAAGCGGCAAGAACTGCAAAGGAGCAAATTATTTTTGTGTTATAAGGACATGACTAGAGTGACTTTGGAGATGCTGGAGATGGAGGTGGAATTCCAGTATTTACATTTTATTCAATCACTTCACATGAGAAATTTGCTGAGGATTTGGTTCAGATGCTTAGGCTGGGATTGTGTTTGAAGCGATTACTTGTTCTTGAATTTATGTCCATTGGTTATGACACTTCAGAGGGATGGGAAGTCTTACGTTACCTCTTTAAGATTTGACAACCAACCCAATCCTGAGATTTTACAACTTACACAGGCAAACATAGACACTCTCAAAGTGAATGAAATATTTATAGTGGATGGCGAAGAAATGCATGTTAACATTGTTTAAAGCTTCTGTCAATAGGAATAAGTCTTTAACATTAAGTGACCTCGTGTTTGAAGAGAAGATGAATGAATAGACCTTCTAACATTCTCTTTAGACGTTTTCATAGTTGGCCATGCGAAAAGAGCGACCGGATCTTCGTATGTGGATGAAATTGGTTCAAAGGCAAAATTAGCAGAATTAGTGTTTGCATTGATAATATGCTCAATATATTGGAAATATGAGGGAGTTGGAAAAAACCTACAAACAATCGCGATTGGGTTTGGGTATTTGGATTTTGAACTTGGCCGAAAATTAATTTCAACTAATTATGTCGTAAAAAAAAAAAGCCCAGTTTTCATCTTGGCACCAAAGTCCAGTTTTCATCCTGACACCAAAGCCCAATTTTCATCCTGACACAAAAGCCCAGTTTTCATCTTGGCACCAAAACCCAGTTTTCATCTGGCACCAAAGAATTAAAAAAAGAAACCCAGTTTTCATCCTAGCACCAAAGCTCAATTTTCATCCTAGCACCAAAGCCCAGTTTTCATCCTGGCACTAAAGAATACAAAAAAAAAAAGAAAAAAAAGATTATTACGAGGTTTGTGCGCCTCTCCATCATGTATTACGATGTTCGTGTGTCTCTCCATCAAGTATTACTAGGTTCTTGCGCCTCTCCATCATGTATTACGAGGTTCGTGCGCTTCTCCATCAAATATTACGAGGTTTGTGTGTCTCTCCAACTAATTTCATGAGGTTCGTACGCCTCCCCAACTAATTTTATGAGGTTCGTGTGCCTCCCCCAACTAACTTCACGAGGTTTGTGTGCTTCTCCATCAAATTTTATGAGCAAAGTTCATAGGGTATGACACACCCTCCACAAGTGTCAGGGCTCTTCAGTGAAATCCACAAGGTTGTTACACTCTCTACCAGGTACGCTTTGAGGTAATCTTTTTCCTTCTCTTTAGACTCGAACGAAATTAGTGTCTTTATCTATATATTAGCTTTTACTATGATAACACTAAAACTCTAAAGTTCATGTTATTTAGCAAAATCTAAATAAAAAGGGGCAGCTGTCAACACCCAATTTCATCAGGGTAAGTAAATAAATAAAAATAGAGAATAAGAGAATATTAATTGATGGTGGTTAAAAAAAAGGAAAAAAGAAAATAATAAAATAAATTTCCTTAATGCATGACACATCACTAGAAAATATTTTTAAAATATTATTTTGATATGGTAATAATTTGAATCAACATTATGCCAATAATTATAAGCAGTAATTAAAATAGTATATTTTGCTGCGTGAGTTGCTTTTAAAGAGGAAAAAATGATTTTAAAAATGGACAAATTTTCTGACAATAATATTATTTGATTTGTTTTCCTTACAACCAAGACAATTTTTTCCCTATTTTGTTCATTGTCAATTAATTCACAATTAAGGGCAATATTACCATAATATTACAATGTGCGTATATAAATACGCACCCTGTCAAAAAAAAGGGGGACGGAAAAAAATAGAGACTGAAATAATAGAGATAAAGAGAGTGAGAGGAAATTAAGTTCTCATGCTAGAGAGGCTCTGTAGAGACTACCAAGGAAGAACTAGAGGAGAACTAAAAGTTGAAAAAGGAATGTCACCTCTCCACCTTTCTTTTTCTTTTTTCTTTTTTTATTGTACTTTGAAGGTTTTTTTTCTAAAGATATTATGTTTTACTACACATAAATAACGTATTTTTTAAAATCATAAATTTTGGAGTATAAGTATTCGTCGGCTTGTTTCCTTTTTCTCACCATTCTTGAAATAAAAAAAATACAAAATATTTAAAACCAAAAAAATGTCAATCTTGTTAAACCAAATCCTTGTTGGGTTTGCTTTTCAAAAATCTCAAACAATCCATAATAATTTTCAAACAAATTCACAAACTTTTTTCTAGATAAAGAACTACGTGATTCCTGATTGTCCATTATAAATGGATATACGTAGGAGCAAGGTCAATCCTTGTCGGATTCATAAAACAAAAAATATTTTTTTGTTTCATAATAATTTCTTTATATTATTATTTTTTTAGGGAAAATTAAATATTTTAAGAAATCACGTCAACTTTATACATTTAATTAAAGGTACTGTCTTTGGATAGGCGCGGTAAGGTGCTAACACCTTCCTTACGCGTAACTGATTCCCGAACCTAAAATCTAGTTTTCGTAGACCATGTCTTATTTTATAGTTTTCCATAGTTTTTTCATTATAAATTATGGTGACGACTTCCAAAATATTTTCTTAAACCCGTTTGTTTTTGACTCGTCGTCCCGTCGCGATTGCAGAAAGACACATAATCTATTTTTAAAAATTATTAAAAAAGAATTGTTAAAGAAATTGTAATCTAATCCCCAAATAAATAAAAGAAAGAGTGAAGTCTATATCATAAATAAAAGAAACAAAACAGTGAGACGTTAGGTTCTGCATAAAACAAGGACAGCTTCTATTCATGATCAGATTTTGTACCCATATGATTGAGAAGTAGGGTCATGGTTCATCCTTGCGGAATTTAGAAAAAAAGAAGACCATGCTTTTTTCTGGAAGAAGGGTCTATTTTCAATTAAACGACAAAGAAGATAACATTATTTTATAATGCTTACAGAGAGAAAGTAGCCAAAAGTCTGAAGTCTGGGCTACTACACATGGTTTTTCCTTATCCTTCAAATAACAAGTTTTAGGCTATAAGCTTTAGGCAAGAAAGTGTGGACATAGTTTTTTCTATATTTACGAGGCATGTGCTGACTGTCTCACACCTGATTATTAAAAGATTTTTATATCCATATATATATATATATATATAAAGATTTATGAATTATAATGTTTGCATGATACACTTTACAACGTACAACAAACATTATAGTTGATAAATCTTTCAATAATAATAAGATGACTAGACAACAAAGTGGTATACCATTTATGTTAAAGCTAGTCTCACACACGTTATTTATGGCAAACATTATAGCTCATAAAGCTTTAAGAGAATGGAGTATATTTAATTAATTGAAATGATGCTACAACAAAGTCACATGCATAGCAACCAACGTAAAAGATTCTTTAGATACTAATCACTAGCCAGCTAACGTAAATCATTGAGAAAGTGTACGGATATTAGCAAGTCATAATCGTGAATGAGCAAGACTATTTTTCTTTTTGTGATCCAAAAACTTACAAAAGTGGATAGCCAAGATGTCCCAATATGTTTAATTATTTTCTTAAAAGTTAATTGTATTTGATGTGTATAATATCTTAATAAAATACGTGTACATACTACGATAATCTAACAAGCCGATTAAAATACTACTCATACACTTAACACTTAAACACCTGAGTTATATCATAGAAGATAAATACCTATCATATATTTTGGAATCTCACATTCTCTCCAACAACAACCATTTTCATCTTCGAAAATTGGGTAACATACACGTATATTACTTTATCTGAAAGACTACTCTCCCTCAACCAAAATCATTTCATATATTGAACTCTCTTAATAATTTTCCCACACTAATCCTTGCATCAAATTACTAGTATGTGTTTCTCTTGTTAGGTCTATCAAGGAGGTGGTTCACCGAGTAGACACAAACACCAGTGAGATCTGAGCCCAACCATATAAGAGATTGACACCACTCTCTACCCAAAATCTTAAGGCAATGGGTTAATGGGTTTTTCACCTTTATATAGTGTTGTACTTTCTCAATTTTATCTAATGTGGAACTTTGACTCACACCTGGATTCCCAACATCTCTTATAACCTACCGTCACACAAATCCTGCTAACCAAAGCAGTTTGATTCGAGTCATTATCCCTGCTTATTGAAGTAGTGCCCGACTCCAAACCTCTGCCCCTTCTCCTACCAAAGTCGTAGGAAAAAAAAGTAAACAAAACTTGACTTTACAAGTTATAGCAAGAAGACATATAATCATATATAATAAATGTACAATCACATTTTCTTATCATTATAATAGAGTTTGAATTTTCCTTTCAACTAAAACATCCTAGAATCAGAAATCACTAAGCTCCATAACACTAGTAAAAAAACTGTTTTTTAACTTGCACCATAGGCTTCGGTTTTGTAAAAACCGAAGCATATAAAATGCGGTGGCATTTTCATAGTTATGGCGAACTTATATGCCTCGGTTGTCTGGGACAGAGGCAATATGACCGTCTGGCTTCGGTTGTGCTACGAACCGAGGCAGTATGCCCAGCCAGACATGTGACCTTTTCTGGAATCGAACGACCCAAGCACATTTTGTCCACTAATATGCCTCGGTTGTCTGAGGACAGAGGCAATAGGACCGTTCGACTTCGGTTGTGATAGGAACCAAGGCAGTATTCCCTGCCAGACAGGTGAGCTTTTCTGAAATCGAACGATCCAAGCACATTTTGTCCACTAATATGCCTCGGTTTTCTAAGGACAGAGGCAATAAGACCGTTCGACTTCGGTTCTACTATGAACCGAAGCAATATGTCCTCCTTATATGTCTCGGTTTAGATGCAAAGCGAGGCCTTATAGTCCCGTTTGGCTTCGGTTTTTTACTTAACTGAGGTAATAGCCTATGTAAGTTCAAATTCAGAACCCTAAACAAAAACACATTTTCTTGCGCAGTGTTCTTCTTCTTCACTTTCGTGCCTCCAAGTCATGCATCCAACCCTGCTGGAGGCTTCCTTTCTCTTCTCTATTCCGATTCGTTCTTCTTCAAGTCCTACATCCAACCTAGCCTAAGGTTCTTCATCACGTGGACAACCTAGGGTTCTTGTCTCTCCATTCTGATTCGCAGCAAATGAGGAAGCTTCCTTCCCTCCCCTTTTTCTGATTTCTATTGAGTTATTTTCTGTTTGATTGATTCTTTACAGGAGTGGTGGTGTTTGATTTATTCTCTGCAGGAATGGTGGTGGGAGCGCGTCGTCCTCGTTCTTGTAGTGATTTGGAGTTTGCATTTCGTCTTGGGGGTTGATTTTCTGGGTTGGTATTGCAGAGAGGGGAAAGAATGGCGACGACGCGGCTAGGGTGTGGCGTGGGCGTGACAAGGGCACTGCGATAACAACGAAAGAACGGTGACAACGCGGCTAGGGCTTGGTGAGGGCTCTAACCGTTTGGTTCACTATTCGAACCGTTCGATTTAGTACGTACCGAGGACTGAAATACAAAAAAATAAAACATGCTACTGCTTCGGTTACCTAAAAACCAAGGCAAAATCCTACCCCTTTTTGCCTTGGTTTATAACCGAGGCAAAAAGCCTAACCCTTTTTTCCTCGCCTGTAAATGCCTCGGTTGCGGAACCACTGCCTATAGACAAAAATAATCATTGTCGTTTTCCCTTATTGCACTAGTGTAAGTCTTATTTCCTTTTATACTTATCCAATTTGACTTACCAATTCTTTCATCAAAACTATCCACTTAAAGAATTTTCTACCCCTTACGTCCCACATCTTCATCTTGACTACTAGTTTCATTAATCAATTACTTCACTTATAGCATAAAAGACACTTAAAATCTAGTACCTATTTCATTCACTAATCATAGACACAGAATAAAGACTTTCCCAAACTCAAAACAAATTTACTAGCAGTATCACAACTCAAATAACTATAGACAATGAAGATTTGAAATTCATATAAAACATCAAATTCAGTGGCAAATAATTCATTAGAAGAAACATGTCACCTAAAATCAAACAACTCTTATCAAGCATAAAAGCAAACAATGTGAGTAATCAATTACATTTCTAACAACATTCACAACATAAAACACTAGAACGATCAGAGTTAAACATCATAACCTAGACGAGCTCTGTAAGATCCAAAATAAACACGATAGGTTGTGTTATTTTTGCAAGTGAGTTCTTCCCAAATGAAGATGAATCCTATGAAATTTAGAGATCTTATATTTATGCTATCTATGATGAAATTATGATTGATAATTGCATCTTATTCGCCAATTTAAGGTTTTTCTGTTGTGTATGGATGAACCAAAATTTAAATACAAAATTGAATGGTTTTATCAGTTAAAGATAAATGATTGCTTAATCTAAAATTTGATGAATATCTTATTTAAAAACTCTTTTAAGTCAATTTGAAATAAGAGTGTTGGATGTTTTTCAATTTAAATATTAAAGTTGCAATGAAAAATATTTTATACGAGTGAATTGAAATACCACAATTATTGATACTTTTTGTATTGAAAGAATTGAATGGAATTTTTTATTTCCTCCGAGAATAGAAAATGCTAAATCCCATTAGTCTTTGAATTATTTAGCCTTTGAATTTTCTTTTATCTTTGAATTGAAAATTAATGAATTAAGTTTTGTACATGTCCGGTCATGAGAATTGAAAATCCTCTCTGATAATTGTTTTTAGATAAATAATTTTGGATTAGGAAAGCTTGATGCTCTTGTTACGTAAATGCTAATAATTCAGATTTGTGGCTGAGAAATTGTAGTTTTCTCATCTCATCACATGACGTATAATTCTCTCTTTTTCCCAACACACAAGTCTTTTTCCCTTACCTTGCTTTTCCTTTGATAAAACTATGATACAGAATGAAGTCTGACGGTTTAAACTAAGGAGAGAAAACGAAGTATATTTCTTGAATAGTTTTGATAAGAGCGGTCTGGTTGATGGCAGATGGACCATATGTATTCAAATTTCTCTTCTTTTATTATTTTATTTGAGAGCTATCTTTCCTTGTCTATGCAAGTCCCCACCGTTTTGGTCGTGTTTTGTTGTTGTTTTGTCTTTAACTTATTCTCTTTTCAAGCCATTGTCTTACTTGGACCATGAGTGAGACAAGCTTTGCACATAAACGGTATACCACTTTGTTATTTAGTCATTTTCTATTTCAGTTATAGTGTTTCCTGTACGTATATAAAATGTACCATTGTTTTATGGTCATGCTTAATATATATACTAAAAAAATTATAAATTTAATATTTTAAAAATATATTAAATTTTTATCTTTTTAACATATTTTATTATAATTATTATTAAATTAAAATAAAAAAAAAAGTAAATTAAAAAATTTCTTAACCAGCATTGGAACGTGGATTAAGTAAAAAAAATTGTAGCCGACGTTCGAATACCAGTAAAATATTAACCGAATCTTTAGGACCATCCTTCTTCTCTCCAAAGTAGAATGGAAAACACTTCATTGCTACCTGATTTGAACTAGACTGCATTATCAGCAAATTTGAACAACAAATATTAAGAAAAACGTAGACCCATTGAAAAATAACATGACATCTGAATTAAAGGTCACCCATGATGTTTCACGGTGTTTGTTTTCAAATCCTACAAATAATTTTCACGTTTAATAAGAAGTTATTTGTTAGACACATCCTCACATGATTTTCTACTTTCTCCACAATTTTTCAAACGCGCTTTCTTTCCTAATTCATCAAAAGAAAGGGGAAACCAATTTGGAGACTCATTACTACATCCCCTCCTAAAAACTCTAGCCAACATAATCCATAGAACCAACCAATCCTATTCTAGAAATCAATCTTTCAAGTAAGCCAATTTTAAATTACCAAACAGAAATAGAATTGGTAACAAGCCAAAAAGTTTTAGAAAACAAAAACTAAGAAAATAGAAACCCCTGTATACCTTTCAACTCATTTCATTTGGGTTCAATTGCAGGCCATACTAGTTTACCAAGAAAAACCAAAAAACATAATTCTAAACTTCACCTATAAGTTCAAATAGATATAAATTGAGCTATCGACTTTTTCTGACTCCATTATTCACAGTTTAGTGTAGAAAGTAGGTATCAACAATCTCGAACAGAAAAAATTGCTTGCAATTTTCAAAATAATTTGATGTTTCGTTTATCTAATTGTTGAAATGATTTTTTAATGCTAAATTAGCTTTGAAAGTATGTATAAACTATTTCATCTTTGATTTGATAATTATGCATTTTTTCAAGTTTGGATAGGGAGTTTCTGTTGAAATGTTCAAAAGGAAAGATGAAGACGGTGGAGATCCCTAACATTTCTAATTAAATCTTGTGTCATGTCATCGTCTAAAAAAAATTCCACGTAATATAACATTGCTACATCAACATTTTAAGTGTGCTCCACGTCATCACGATTTAACACCTGTGAAAACTTAACGGACAAGGCTTAATTGACTCAATTTTTCAAATATTTGGACCCAATGAAATTCTCCAACAAATATGAGAGTTTAAACCTTATTATTATTATTATTTTTATTATTATTAATAGGAAGAGGAAAAGGGAATTTATAGAAGGAATGTGAAGCACTTGATGTAAAATATCATAAATAATATTTTATAAATAATGATAGTTTAAAAACAACTTAATTATTTTAATATTAAATAATTTATTTATAAATAGTTTTACTGAGTTTTATTATTTTAAGACTTATCATCTCTTTCAAAAATCACTTTTTATACTTTTCGATAGGAGTTTTAACTTTTAAGTAATCTCTTTAATGATGAGAAGTACCTAAACTATCATAATAGAATAATCTACATTTCTATCGATCAATGATAGAAAAAGCAAATTTCGACTCATTTTTCATCCTTCGTTTTGTAATATGTTTTTAAAAAACTGTAATCATGGCAGTAAATTTTTTAACCTTTTGAACGTCTTAATTAACTTTCGAATGCTGGTAATTGTATTTTCAATATTTTTAAGGTTTAATACATCATTTGGTTCCAACTTGTAGGGGTTTGGTTCAAAGTGATCCTACCTTTTAAAAAAGTTCAGTAAGGCCCCATATTTCGTTAAAAAATGTTCAATTCGGTCTTTTTCGCTCACACCGTTAAAAACATAACGGTGCAAATGCTACAGTGGCCAAACCTAAGTGAGCTGTGCAGTTTGATGAATAAGTGGCTGAAAGAATTAAATGCAGAGAGAGAAACGTAAATGGCTTTATCACCCAATATACTATTCCACCCTATATCACCCAACAATGCACTAGTTTTATACACCCACCTCCAGATCTCATCCTATATCATTCTATATACTATTACACTCAATAATAACTAAAAAATGATATAATTTTTGAAACCCATAAAATTAGATATTTCACTGTTAGGACGGCATCAATATAACTAAAACAAAGAATCCTTGCTTATTAACAACAAAACTGTGACCATTAGATAACCTCTGCACCTCTTTCATCAATCTTTATATCTTCAAAGAAAATTCCTTTAACTTCCCTAGACCTATTTTATATACCCAAAATTTAAAATCTGCACAACGAAAACCTTAGCCTATAACCCTTCATCATTCTTATAATTCATCCATGCAACCCCAGAATATCATTTGTGTACTTTACCTATCAACAAGGGACGTAGCATCACATGCACAACAACAATTTCATGCACTTGGTATTAACCATATTATGATTTCCCTCCCAAGATAGGTACCACGAAAACCATTAAAAGTCAATATCAAGAACTCCTTCTAGCTCTCTAGATTCCAACGTCTACACTATATAGGAAGAAAATATAATATTTTTCTTCATCTTACCGTGGCCCCCACATGCATTAAAACTCTTCACTTGCAAAAAGAAAACATGCACTCTATAGAAATTTTTGAACAATAAATATATGTTCTCATGGTATCAACTCGTAGTATAATATCTGAGAAATATATACTCTTTTGTATTTTTTCTGGATTACTTTCTAAAACACACAAATATACACACAACACTTTAAACTCTCAAACTTACATAACATACAACTCACAAAGTACAACCCTTTTTCGCTCTTTCTCTCACGGTGATGCACAACTCACAAACAAACACATGACTCAATAATACATGCAGCAACTCCACTCTAATCTTTGGTTTCTCAAGGTGGTGAACCTTTCTCTCTTTCTCACACAAATATTTAAAGTTTACCCAACACACTCATACTATCATGTGATGACAGTACATTACTCCACATTTATACTACTTTCATACATTTAATACCCACCAAACATTCCATGCAAATACAAAATAATAATTTATTATACCCATAAACCCTGTTGGTATCTCTATTGAGAACACAACCCATCACCAATGCACTCTATTGTCATATTTCACTCATACAACACGTTAACACTTCCTACTCTTATTTACATTCTTAACCTAGCCAACCTACGACTACCCTCCAAAGATTCACGATATGCACTTTTCCCTTACTACAAAACCATATGCGCTGTAATCCTTCAACCCGTGCATTCATATTCTGGGAATAATATCACAAACCATTTTTTTCCTTAGCAACACACAACCTTCCAATTGGGTATACTATCTATCCACATAGTTTCTCAAGATTAACAAGTTTCAAAAGAAACATCATGCTCAATCAATACATCAAAAAGTTAATTCCCCTTACTTGGGTTTTTCGGTGAATTCTTTAAAGGCCCTTTGGTTCCTAGAAAATCTATGACTGCAACAAGGGCCCCTGTACAACTCCTTGGTACTCACAATCTTCTCCCTATTACTCATTACGCTCATGGTGGAGGACAAAAAGTGGTGGTTTCTCTCTTGCGCACTTTCTCGAGTTGTTCTAGAATGTAACTTAGGGTTACTTCTTATTTCGCACACAAGTCACCGAAGGCCGCGCATTCTTCCTCCCCCGTTGTCGTCGTCGTTGAAGATACCCAGCTAGTGGCTCCCCACGCTCCCGGGTCTTGCTGGATTCCCTCCAGTACCCACCGGATTCTCATTTAAGATTCGTGGAGCTTATAATATGATGGCAAAACTTCTGAGGAAGTTGTTGGAAACGGAAGTTATCTGCTCTGCGGTGATTGTTATGTGAAGAAGGTTAATTCAAAGGTGAGAATTATTAAGGTGGAGCCCTCTGATGCAAATGCAATGGTGTTGTCATTCCATCATGATCAGAGAGTGATTTTGGACTAGATTGAAAGATTTGCGGATGCTGTGACCGTTGAAATTTGCACCTAACATATCATTTTAATTTTTTTAAAATATATACATAGTACATCCTCTTCAAATGTGTCACGTATTTATAACGTCACATTAACATTAACAAAGGGACAAAGAGGAAAGTAAACCCATTACCACCAAATATATTAAATCTATTTTTAAAGGTGCAAGATGAACATTCTAAGGTACAGGAGAACTGCTCTTTCCCGTTTCACTCTCACGGGTTAGCTAGCATTCTTTCACCTATAAATCCCTTCCACAATGCTTCCTCTTCTCACCACCTTCAAAACTCTGTAACAACAATATCAAGAAGAAGATGGAAAAGGAAGGCACGGATTCTCGAAAGCAAGCGAGACTCGTCATCATCGAACTGGCCAACATGACAAGCGTTCCGATGGCCCTAAACGCCGTCGTTCGCCTCAACGTCGCCGACGCCATCTGGAACTCCGGCGCCAACATCCCCATTTCCACCGCCCAGATCCTCCCGCGCATCCTCCCCGCCGGCGACGCCGAGAACCTCCAGCGACTCCTCCGCGTCCTCACCAGCTACGGCGTCTTCCAGGAGCACATCGACGCCGGCGAACGCAAGTACTCCCTCACCGAGGTCGGCAAAACGCTTGTCACTGACGAGCAAGGCCTCTCCTACGGTGCTTATGTGCTTCAACACCACCAGGTCACCGACGAGTTTTAATATTTTAGGGAAATGTTTATCGATTAATTTAAGTTAAAAAGAAAATGAATATTAATAGAAATGAATGACTGATGTGAACGGTGTAGTTGTGTCGATAGGACGCGATGATGCGAGCGTGGACATTGGCTCACGAGGCAGTGGTGGACCCTACGAAGGAGCCGTTCGAGAGGGCGAACGGAGAGAGAGCGTACAGGTATTATCTGAAGCACGAAGAGATGAACAAGTTGATGGTGAAAGCCATGTCAGGGGTGTCAGTGCCCTTCATGAGAGCCTTGTTAGAGGGCTACGATGGCTTCCAAGGTGTGGAGAGGCTGGTGGACGTGGGTGGTAGTGGCGGTGACTGCCTTCGCATGATCCTGCAGAAACACCCCACCATCAAGGAGGGGATCAACTTCGACCTCCCTGAAGTTGTGGCCAAAGCACCACCAATTCCATGTGAGTCACTGTTAGGTTCTTGTTTCATGAGATTATGACTACATGTGATTGATATCATCGTCTCATTCATCTTTAGATGTAACTCATGTGGGTGGTGACATGTTCAAATCTATTCCCCAAGGAGACGCTATCTTCATGAAGGTAAGTTCGTTCCTTTATTTCAATTTATTTAGGACAAACTTTTAATCTTAATATAGAAAACTTTATTCATTAAGACAATTGTTTGGTCTTAAATAAATTTATAAAACAAAAAGAAAAGATAATTAACAACATTATCTAGTTGGTTTAATTATTTAATTGGTTCTCAAATTCATTTGTTAGTGTCAACTTTGTTTTGTTAATTTCATTCCTACTTTATATAATTGTACAAATAAGTCTATTTATTATCATTATTATTATTATTATATTATTATTATTAATAATATATTATTATTATATTATCATTTAGGATTTGAATTAATTATTACATAAACTAAAAGAGAAAAATAGAATGATAGAAAATGAGAACATTAAAAGGTAAAAATATATATTTATAATAAACCTTGTTACGTTGGAGCAGCAATAACTGTGTTTCTCATACTTAAATTCTGAAACATATACTAATTCTGTTTTGGTTATGTTCTTTTTTCCAAACAATGTAAGTACATCACTTCTTTATAAGAGTAGAGAAAAGAAAAAAAAAAGTGAACTTATTTATCAGTTCATGATATAGTTAATTCTGTTTCTGTAAGATTAACAGAATGGACTTTATTGTTGCAATTGAGAACGAAATTAAAACTTTTTTTTTAAAAGAGGATGAAATTGAAGTTTAGAAAGAAATTGAGACTTTTAAGAATGAGGACGAAGTTAACATTAATTATTAAATTTAGGAATTAATTAAGAATTTAAATTTAAATTTTTTAATATATACATTTAATATTTAAAATTAATTATTTGAAAATATCTTATCTGAAATTTCACATAAAAATTAAATTAGCTTATAAATTTAAAATGGCCAGTTTTTCCTCCCGAAAAATAATTTTCATCTTTAAACTTCAGATGTAGTTATGATTCTTTTTATTAGAGATGCCTTATCGGCATAATATTAAGGTTTTTTCTTTAAAACAAGATTACGGTAGTTAGACACTAACAGTGTAATAATGGAGACACAATTATGGTGGGATGAATAGTTGGTATTTATGGATTTTTATTATTCTTAGATTACAAGTAGGATTACTCTCTGAACAACTTCATATTGTTCTCTGTATTATCACATTTTTTTTTTAATTCTGAAACTATGTTTATATTTTAAAATATCCTATACCTTTATTTTTTTTCTTTAATTAATATTTTTTATATAATTAGTTAAACAAACATCGGATTTGGCCACTAGGTTTTTTCGTTTATTATTTCATTAATTATTATATTATAAATGAAACGGATGTGTCGTAATTTTTTTCTTCTAAATATTATTTAATTTTATTTTAAATTTATTATATAATTATATATAAATTAATTTTATTTTATTTAATAAAATAATTATTATTAATTTAATTTATATATTATTATTTAATCAGTTATTATAATATAAAAATGTTATAAACGAGACGGATCGAGGTTTTTTAGTTTATTAATTTATATATTTTAAATTAATATATAAATATTAATTAATTTTATTTTAAATTTATTATATATTATTATTTAATTAATTATTATAATATAAATATTATAAATGATGTCCATACGTTAACTGATGTCACATCCGTAGTTTTTTTAGTTTATTAGTTTACATATTTTAAATTAAAATATAAATATTATTTAATTAGATTAATAATTATTATTTAATTAAATTAATAATTATTATTTAATTAAATAAAATAACATTAATTTTATTAATATATTATAAAAAAAATTAAAGTAATTTATAAATTAATTAAAATATAATATTTAAAAAACTAAAAAAATATTTAAACGAACGTGACACCTTCGTTAAATATAATTAATTAAAATATATGTTTAACATATATATTTTTTTTTGAAGCATATGTATAAGTAGTGAATAGATTTTCATTTCTCGAATTGAGTTTCGAGTAGAGACTATCATATCCGATGGTTTCATCTCTAATAGGATAATACATTTAATTAATTTTATAATTATTAATTGATTCATAACTTTCGTTCTGTTTACTGTATTTTATTATAAGCATTATAGAACACAACCTATTTTAACTAGATTTCTTGCAAAGCACTAATTATGAATAATAATAACAAAAATTATTACGATGGATTGGTGCAATACTTTAAATAAATTATTCATCTTACTTTTTATCCGACGTATTCATCTGAAATTCCTAACAAACAAAAGGATTTCCGTAATGAACAATATGTAGATTCATGTTGTGAGTAAATTCTTTTCCAGTGATCAGAAGATTTTGAGAGGATTAAATGGTAGTGTTTGTCACTGTATACATTGTTGTGTATATATGACATCTGATATAGTTTTGCTGAACAATATATTGAACATTGTTTGGCAGTGGGTGCTAACAAATTGGACGGACGAGGAAACGAAGGAGATAATGCGGAACTGTCACAGGGCACTTCCTGAGGGAGGGAAACTGATAGCTTGTGAGCCAACGCTGCCAGAGAACTCAGATGAGAGTCACAGAACAAGGACTTTGCTTGAGTGTGACATTTTTATTATGACAATGTACAACGGGAAGCACAGAACTGAAGAACAGTTCAGGCAGTTAGCCATTGATGCAGGTTTCCCTAGTTTCCGAGCCATCGATGTTGACCATTTCTTCTCTGTTCTTGAGTTTCAGAAATGAAATTAAGGCAACCATTCTTCTCTGTTTCAAGGGCATTGTTCTGTTTCACAATAATAGTACCCTACCATTTGTCATAAGAAATAAGAAACAGAGTAACCACAGAGTAGTACCCGCTATGTAGTTTTGCTTCTTGCATTGCACCTATTTAATTGTTTCCTGTACTCTTTGTAATGTTTCCTGAAAAATCATAAAATAATTTATATTTTTATTCATATACATAATATATTGTTCTTATAATATTTTATTCTTGCAAATTAAGAATTAAATAGGAAATCTATAACTCGGCACTAAAGTAAAGAAGTTTTTTATTGTACAATATTTTGTACACAATTGTAAACTTTTAAGCACAATTAAAAACAAATATACAATCTAGCTAATCAAATACCTTCTTCTCAACACTCCCTTTTAAATAAATATCATACGATCACAATTTTTTTATAATATCCGAAAATCTTGGCTTATAACTGTAAAATATCTATCATTTGATCTTCAGATAGAATATTTGAGGTTTAATGTCTCAATAGGTCCTTATTTTTGTCTAGAATTTCAAATAAATTCCTTTATTTTTTGACGTCTCAATTGGTTCCTTATTTTTGTTAATTTGATGCAAATAAATCATTTCCGTCAATTTCATCAAACGGCGTTAATGAGTGTGTGACATGGCCTGGTGACACTGCATTTTTAGTACACGTGTCAATGTGAATGCGATTTTTTAAAATTTAGAATTAAAGAATTAAGTAAATATATTATAATTTTTGCTGAAATTAATTAAAGAAAGGCAAAGATGGAAAATGATATTATTCTTTTTGCTGAAACATCCATTTTCTCTGCAATTGGGAAATCAAGAGGAAGAAAGTGAAGACGAAGGTGATGGTAACGAATATGACAACTCTTCTAATATTGCAGCTAAAGGCTGTGGGTTGTTACCTATATTACATATCAGGAATTCATTGTGCTTAATGAATCCTGTGGCTGCAATGAAAATGAAAAACCAGGTTTCCTTGCCTTCAGCAAGCTCAAGTGGTTTTTTTTGACATATTTACTTATAATCATGAATATTTTCTGCAGTTGGGATGCAATTCACAGGAATAAATCAAGCTCCAAGGCACCGTCACCAGACAAGCAAGAGGGTAAAAAGAAATTGGCTAGTGCATCAAATAGATTTACCTATTATGGTGAATTACTTCCAAGTAGACTCTCTCCCTTCCATCGCTCAAGAGCAGCTGCTACTGGTATATCTCAAAAAAACTTCGTATTCAGGTAGTCTCACACTTGAAAAGACATTAGTTGCAAGGGACATTAGTTGAAGATTCAAATATCAATACCCAGCAAATTGTTTTAGTTAATGATTCAAGAAAGCATAGTTCTGATTCTGTCATAAAATTATGGTACAAGAGCCCCAAAATACAAAATTCCTCCAATTTGATTTTGATTTCCCACTTGCAGTGATGTTTTAGTAAAAAAGAACAATATCATTTTTCATCTTTGCCCTTTCTTTAATTAATTTCAGCAAAAATTATAATATATTTACTTAATTCTTTAATTCTAAATTTTAAAAAATCGCATTCACACACGTTTTTATTGACACGTGTACTAAAAATGCAGTGTCGTCAAGCCACGTCACACACTCATTAACGCCGTTTGATGAAATTGACAGAAAAGATTTATTTGTCAAAAAATAAAGGGACCTATTTAAAATTATGGACGAAAATAGAGACTAATTGAGACATTAAACCAATATTTGACAAGTTTAGAATCTTTCATCGTTTTTTTATCTTTTTGATGAAAAAATTATTAATCTTCACTTGTTTCATTCAGTCATGTTAAATAGATTGTAAAAAATGTGACACACGGCTATATTATCACAATACAAATGAACGAGACTCCTTGTATTACTTAAAAAAATCCGCGACATTTATTATAATTAGAAAAATAACACAGTAATTATTTCTTACAAAAAAAATACAGCTTAACACCTTTATTTAGCACCAAAATTCATAATCAACCATTTCAATTATTTTTTTTATTGAATAAGGGTCTATTTAAGAAAGAAGATGCTCTCAGAACAGAAAACATGGTACCCTAAAACACAAAACATGGTTGGCCTATGAACAAATATGTCCTAATCGTGTGAAAAATCAATAATAGCACAAGAGAAAGCTTTCTTATATGAGAATAGCTTCTCTTTAAATTCCTCTAACACCTTCGATTTCCTCTGCCAATATACAATGGAGAAGCTCATCCTCTCCAGCATTAAAGCATTTTCCATCACAAATTTTGCTACACAGAGTTCATGCTCAAATCCCTTCAGTGAACCAAATTTCACAACCTGGAGAGTAGACGTCAAACATTCCGGCACAGCAGCAGAGTTCAAAAGCTCCATGTCGAATATAGATATTCCCTGATCATTAATTAATCATCAAGACAAGAAGTGTAAAAGGGTGTAACAAAATTTGGAAAACCTGAAATCTTTTTGCACAAGTTATTACCTTTAAAACTAGAGTCCTGAGAACCGGTGACTTGAGAAGCAAGCCTAACAAGAGGTCACCAGTAACAAAGCCAAGATCCAAATGGCTCAACATTCCAAATAAAGGTAGATTAGCCACACTTTCTTTTGCCAGTTCCTACACAAAATGAACGTTTATTGAAGAGATAGATCCAATACTGATAAGATTTGAGACTAATCATAGTAAATATTGATAACACTTCCTGTTGCAATGCACTCCAATTCATGTATCATTACTCTTTACCGTGTTCGAATGGTATGGAACGAGAATGGTTAAAGGTTGCTTACCTGCAAACCATCTAATTTGAGACATTTCATTTTCCTAAATTGTTTGAGAAGCACAAAGACACGGGACTCTATCATCGTATCTTTCTTCTTCTCACATGGGCTCACCGTTATAGTGAGAGAAGAATTACTAGCCGATGAGGGATCCAGCAGCTTGAAAAAATGTGACATGGAATCATAACCACGATAAGTAAAGTGTTTCAGATGAGAAACAGAAAACTCCACCGCACAGTTATTCGTTGCATAAGAACTGGAATTGTCTTCCACTATGATAACGCTTTCAAGTTGAGGCACCTCTAGACTGACGCGTTTTGCTTTTAACCAAGAGCAATTCGTTGTTTCAAACACTTTTAGAACTGGTAAACTAAGATTGAAATCTGAAACAGAGTCATGAGTAAATAAAACTCCAGACAATTTCAGGACTTTTAACTGTCCAAAATAAACATAGGTTTTAGTAACTGTAATGGCACAAGAAACCATATTCAGCACCAATTCTTCCAAACAAAAGGATTGGAAAAGAAAATGAAATGCCTGAGCTGGAAAGGACATCTCAAAATGTGTGACAATACGAAGATTTTTAACCTTCTTTATCAAGATATTGGATATCCAAATATTGAAAAGGGCCACATCCTGGTTTTGGACAAGAACAAGTGAGAAACTTGATGGTGTTGTAAGAAGAAGTACCCTATACACAAAGTTTACGAAGTTCTGTTTTCCTCGGGTCCTCTTCTTTGGAGAGAAGAACAAATTGTCGTGTATGTCCAACTTGGTAATGGATGTCCAGCGATATACCCATGTCTTGGATAACACACTTGTTCGAACTGCGTCTTTGGTTGGCAGAAAGGAGAGTATGCAACTTATGAGTGATTCCGGAAGTTCGCTGATTCTTTCTCCACTTTTTGTTCTCTTCAAATGCTTTTGCTTGCTTGAGTAAATGTATGAACCAGACATCTTTCTTACAGTGAAAGACATGCTTTTCTGATTGTCTTATTTATACTTGTCTCTATCACTAAGACTCTTGTTCCAATTAAATAGCTCAGTATATGGACTGTTTCTTAACTCTATCATATCGGTACTGTTACTGTGTTGCATTTATAACTTGGGAGAGTGAAGAGGTGAGAGAGAAAGAAAAGGGAGACGAAAGAACATGCAACTATATAATACCAACCTCCTGCACTTACATGTGTGAATATCCGTTTTAAAATAATTCACATGTTACATGTGTGAATATATATCAATTTTAAAATAATTTGCAAATATTGAAAAGTATATATTTTATATATTTTCAAAACAAAATATTATAAAAAATATATAAAATTTAATATAAATGAAAAAAAATATAAAATAAAATTTAATCCAAAATATATAAATTAATTTTATTTCTTTAATTAAATAAAATATAAATTTAATAATTATTTTTATTTATTTTTAGTAACAAATATTTATGACCAGGTAGTATAATATCATATCCAATCTATTTATAAACAGATATTAAAATATCTGTTATTTATAATTCATAAATAATAAATATTTAGATATACTATCGAAAATTTTATATCCATATATATACACACACACGTACTAATGAACTTTTTTTTTCAATCCTAATAATAAGTCAATTTTCCGTGATACCAACCAAGCGTGTCTCGTGCAAGGAGGTAAAGAAAGAAAAAAATAAAGGCAAATGTCAATCATAGTTAAGAAATTGTAAAGTACTATGTATGAAGTTGTCTGTTAAAGTTACTCATTAATATAGTATTATCGCTTTTTTTAATACATTTACGTGAATTTCAATGGACATATCTTATTTTAATTTTCTTAATGAATGTTATTAGAGAGTACTTATTGAAATGACCCTTTCTTTATCATAATAAAGCAGTTGCGTTATGTTAGTAAATTGTTGAAGCTGACCTTTTGCGTGTTGCATTAGTGGGCAAATTCATAAGATTAAAAATTAGGTTTAATCCTTTTCGACATCCCTATTTATGTACGAATGTCTCAGATGGGTCCTCGTTTTGTAAAATGTATCCAAATGGTCCTTAATTTTGAAAATTGATATCAATTGAGTCCTTTCCGTTAAGTTGGCTGGACGGCGTTAAAAAAATTGATGAGTGGATGCTGAGATGACGAACGAACGCTCGTCCAGTGTGGAACGAACGGTCGTCCAGCAGTAAGAGGTCGACGAGCGTTCGTTCTCTGGTGGACGAGCGTTCGATCGCTGGTGGACGAGCGTTCGTTCGCTAGTGGACAAGCGTTCGTTCGTCATCTCAGCATCCACTCATCAATTTTTTTAACGCCGTCCAGCCAACTTAACGGAAATGACTCAATTGATATCAATTTTCAAAATTAAGGACCATTTTGATACACTTTAAAAAATGAAGACCCAATTGAGAAATTCGTACATAAATAGGGATGTCGAAAAGGATTAAACCTAAAAATTACTAAAAACGCATCACAGTCCAACAAATAAAGAATAGCCAAAAGCCTCATACCACTAATTAACTCTCTTTAAGATTTTCATATTAAACTTTCACAATATAAAGAAAAACCGTTTTCTTTCTCTTTCAGATAGCCTTCGTGTGTATTTTAATGAGTATATATATATATATATATATATATATATATATATATATATATATATATATATGATATTTTAAATGTTCTATATAAATCTTGGAGTCAAAGAGATTTGTTTATTTCATTATTTGGATACATTATTAAAAAATAATTATTGCCATTTTCTTAAATTCCCTTTCGAAATCCCGTTCCCAGATGTATCCTTCGGTTATGTTTTGATCAACTATTTTTAATAAGAATTTATACGAGAAAGAAATAAGAAAAGAAAGAATGAAATGAATATTTTTTTTATAATCTATATGTATGCTGTTTATATGAGTAGAAAGACTTTTTAAATGCAATGGAGACTTTACTTTGATTTAATTTAAAATATTTTACGTCAATAAATAACTTTTTATTAATAATTGAAATTTTAATTGATTAAACATAATCACGTTAATTAAAATTAGTCAAGATTTTATTTATTGATTAAGTTTTTTATTTAATGAGGAAATAAAAGAATAAACATAGAAATAGTAAATTTTAATTGACACTGTATTTTGATTTAATTTACTTTAAATAATATAAAATTTCTCACTTTTAATTTTAATTGAGACTAAAACACTAACAATTAATTAAAATTTTACATTGATTAATTTGTAAATCTACAACAACAATTAATTTAACAATATCATTTAAATAACGAATGAAATCTATTTTAAAATATAAGCAGAAATGACCTCTTCTATATTATTTTTGTTTTTACAATATTTTATTTAATTGTTATTAATTTAATTTGTTACTGTGAAAATGGTATTGTATTGAATGAAATGATTCTCTTACATATTACACCCCTTCACTTAATCCTATACTTATAGGAGTAAGTGAGTGGTACACACCTCACACACACTCACATACAGCACACTCACAACTCACATCTAAATACAAATACAATAATTCTAACACTCCCCCTCAAGCTAGAGCATACATATTGTATGTACTAAGCTTGGAATAGATGAACTCGGTGTTGAACTAGATGATTTGTCTTCAAGAGTGTGAGGCAAACATAGATGGACAACAGCAGCTTGTGAAACTTCAACTTCAAAAGTGGATGAAGGAAAGCATTGGTGGCCAATGACAAACTGCAAGGACTGATTCTCCAATCAATGATGGATGAGTGACGGGATCAACAGTGGTAGCTGAAAGCTAAGAGCTACAAAACTGCAGGGACTACACTAAATCCTCATCAATGATGGCTGGGTGACGGGATCAACAGTAGTAGCTGAAATCTACAAAACTGCAGGGACTACACCCATATACATGTGACTTGCAGTGTCTTGGAAACGTACTCCCCCTTAGTGTGAACGGCGGAAATGTGGAATATCACAGTTGCTGGACCACTAAAAATAGAAACAAAATATTAAGCTATAATACTAAAACAAAGGCATCAAAGATCCAAATTGGACGTCCAAAATTCTTTGCTGGACAACTCCCAAGTGGTGATACGTAGCAGTGTATCACAAGAAGATCGGGCTAACTCTAGCACCGAACAGCGGCAAACTGTGCAAGAAGATCGGGCTAACTCTAGCACCGAACCGCGGCTGTGCCGAACAGCAGCAAATAGTGCAAGAACATCGGGCTAACTCTAGCACCGAACAGCGGCAAACTGTGCTAACTCTAGCACCAAACAACAGCAAACAGTGCTAACTCTAGCACTGAACAACGGCAAATAGTGCCAAACAGCGGCAAACTTCGCTTGGACAACGACAAAACGGCGCTGGACAGCGGAAACGGCACCTGGACAGCGGTCAATAGTGGCTGGACAGTGGTCAAAAGGGGCCTGGACAGCGACAAACGGCGCCTGGTCAGCGGCACACGGCGTCGGACAGTTGCAAAACGGCGCCTGGACACCAACGGCAGAGACGAAGATGGCAGCAACGGCTGCTCTGATGGTTGAAACAAAGAGAGGGAGCTCCGACGACGGCTATGGAGGTGTCGCGGGGAAACTCCGGCACCGGGAAGGCGGCGCGTGCAGAACACGCGGCCGAGACTGGCCGAGAAGAAGCGGCGCGTGACAGCTGGTGCGGAGGTTTCGGACGCCGGCACCGGTGGGGTTGGTCGTCGCGTGAAGAGGCGAGCCAGATCCAGTGGTCGCTGGTCGGAACGGTGACGGTGGCCGGCGACAAGGCGGCGCGTGGCTATACGCGTCCGAGATCTACCGGAAAGAGGAGCCGCGTGGAGGCGCGTTGAGAGGAATCTGGTGTTGTCTCTGGCGGGGTTGGCCGTCGCTCGAGGAGACGCTCCAGATCTGCTGGTCACCGGTCGAAACGGTGACGGCCGGCGGCGGACTGGCCGGAAAGAAGAGCTCCGTGGCGGCGCGTTCGGAGGATTCTGGTCCTGTCTCCGGTAGGGTTGGCCGTCGCTCAAGGAGACGGTCCAGATCCGATGGTCACCCGTCGAAACTGTGACGGTGGCCGGCGGCAGCGGCGGCGGCGGTGGCGACGGAGTCAGCAGCGATGGCAGCGGAAAGTGGCGGCGACAGCAGTGGCACACTCGGTCTGAACGGGTGCGCAGAGAAGAAGAGAAAATGGAATTTGAGGGCTGTCACCGGAAACTGTAGGGGCTGCCGGCGGCCATGGCGGCCGGCCGCCGGCAGACAGTAGAGACCCTAGAGGTAGATCAGAGAACCTGCTCTGATACCATGTGAAAATGGTATTGTATTGAATGAAATGATTCTCTTACATATTACACCCCTTCACTTAATCCTATACTTATAGGAGTAAGTGAGTGGTACACACCTCACACACACTCACATACAGCACACTCACAACTCACATCTAAATACAAATACAATAATTCTAACAGTTACCAAAATCCCATAATACTATTAACCCATAATTTATATTAGCATGTCATAATCATTTGCATTTTAATTATTTTAGGTTCTTTTTTTTGGTTAGCATGTCATAAGCATTTGCATTTTAATTATTTTAGGTCTTTTTTTCTTGGTAGATTTTTAAACATAATATCTTTAATATATTTTTGCATATTATTTATATTAACTAATTTTAATTGAATTGGGTTAGATTTTTTATTTTCATCTTTGTATTCTATTGTAAAAATTTAATTTCGTATTTATTGAAAATTTAATTAAGAGTTAATTTAATCTATCTCATTTGTTAACTACTAATGTTAATTTGATAGAATCAACAACAAAACCATTATCAGAAAATATGACTAATATTTTTAATCTTATTTTATTTCTTTCAGTAATTATTTATTTACTTATTTTGATTTTATTTGTTTTATATATATATATATATATATATATATATATATATATATATATATATATAATTTAGTTTGTGTTTTGTAGGATTGAGTTATTTAAAATTTTTTAGTAAGTGAATGGCGAGAGCTCTTTTGATAGTGAAATGAAAGAGGCGAAAGCAACAAGTGTAGATGGGGCAACAATGAATGTAACAGTGAAAGAACAATGAATGGTGTAAAAAGAATAACAATAGATAATTTTGAAAATTTCACAGTACTCATTTTTTATGTAGGTTAGAGATCAAGTTTGATGAAGATTTTGTGAACCTGACTAAAAAATCTCCTTCAAAATTCATTTGTCAGAAATAAAATTTAATGAAGTTTTTTAATTAAAATTAAAAGAAATGATTGAAAATTTAACTCCTCATCAAATTGATAATTTTTGTAATAAAAAATAAGTACATTTAAGGAAATAAAGTAGCATAGAATGTAGTTGGAGATGTTTTTTTTTCGGAAAGTACATCGGGGAAAAATGATCGTTTCTCTTATTATCTATTAGTTACTTTTAAAACTGATCGGGGAAAGATGTAAGTTATTTTATTGAAAAATTTGAGAGAGTGGAATAGAGGAGTATAAAACTGCATTGATCTTTTATTGGAGAGTGCTATTGTTTTTATAAAGCAAATAACGGAATGTAAATACACGAAAATGTTGACCTCTATAACCACTAATGTACTACTGCTCTTAGTGTCTAGAAAATAGCAACCAAATCTACCAGTCAACATGAATTTTATTTTCCTAAAAAATAGTATAATATATTATTTTAATTTGTTAATTTCCAATACTCATCAATCAACACTCCTCCTTGACTTTGGAACTACAAACTCCAAGCTTTTGTCTCAAGAACTCAAATCTATATTTTGGAAGTGCCTTGGTTAGGATATCAGCCACTTGATTTTCTGTTTTGCAGTAGACTAGTTTTACTTGTCCTTCTCTTTCGAACTTCTCTTAAAAAGAAAAGATTTATCTTAAAATGCTTTGTTTTGCCATGAAAAACTGGATTATTGGCAATTGAAATTGCAGCTTGATTATCCACAAAAATCTTTGTGCTATCTTCTTGTTCTATGTGTAAATCAACCATGATTTTCCTTATCTAGACAGTTTGATTTACAGCAGCAGCAACAACAACATACTCTGCTTTTGTTGTTGATTAGGCTATAATTTCTTGCCTTTTGGAACACCATGAAAAAACTCCAGAACCAAGAGAGAAACAGCAACCAGAGGTGCTTCTCATATCATCAACACATCCTGCCCAATCACTGTCTTGATAACAAACTCACTGAATGCATGATATCTGGTCGGGTGGCAGTTAAATACATTAAGCATCCTATTAAGGATCTAAACAACTTTTCATCAACCTTTTCAGCTCCATCTTCTCTGCAAAACTTTTCTTTTTGGTTCATTGGAGTTGCAGCTGACTTACACTCTTCCATGTTGAACTTCATAAGTACTTCCTTTGCATACTTTTCTTGGCACACAAATATTTCATTTTTCTTTTGCTACACTTGCATACCAAGAAAAAATGTCATTTTTCCAAGGTCTGTCATTTCAAAGACATTTTCCATTTCTTCTTTAAACTTGTCAATCATCTCCTTACAATTTCCTATAACAAATAAGTCATCAACATAGAGAGATATCATAAGTATATCTTCATTCACCTTTTTAACATATAAGGTATACTCACTTAGACTTTTCACAAAGCCTAAGCTCATTAAATGTGCATCAATTCTACTATACCAAGACCTTGGTGCTTGTTTTAAACCATATAATGCCTTTTTCAGTAGATAAACCTTGTCTTCTTCTCCTTGAAGAGCAAAACCTTGTGGCTGTTCCACAAAAATTTCTTCCTCCAAATATTCATTCAAAAAAACTGATTTTACATCCAATTGATGTATAAGCCAGCCTTTTTGTGCAGCTAGTGCTAGCAACAATTTATGCTGAGACACAATGTTGTGTCTTGAATCTCCTTCATTACCATCACGTTCGCCATGATTGAAGTGACAATGGTCTTACGGAGGCAAAGTATAAAGAGCAAAGAATTTGGTTTTTATGGTTCTCTCTAGTTTTCTGATTATATTTTTTGAATCAAAACTTCTATATTGGTTAAAGTTTTTAACTGGTATAAAAAATGTTCTCCAATATTACTTTCTGTTACCGTGCTACTTTTATACCGGTTATAGGTCTAATCGGTATAGAAAAACACTTTTCTATACTTTCTATTACAGTTTTGTTACTGCGTCACTTTCGATACTTGTTCTAAGAGCAATCAATATAAAAGAGATTATCTTATTTATAATACTTCCACTGTATCACTTTCTATACCTGATAGATTCCAACCAGTATAAAAAGTGTATTTTATACTAGTGATCATATATAAGCGTAACCACATAATATACTAAATGATTTCTTTACTATTTAAATTTTTTTTATAAATAAAAAGGCTTATTTTCTGTATACTTGAAATTTAATAGTGTTCTTGTAGAACTGAATGTACTCTGAAAAGTCTCCTCTGCGCTACAAACTCTGTACTATGTGATACCCATCCTCCAAGCCTCATTCAATAATATTTATAAACATATCTTATTTACCATGAAACTGATTCCGCAGTTATGGGGTTTTGATGTGCAGGTGCAATAGTTAGCTTACCATTGGAGAGAGAAAATTAAATATAAAATAAGCATAATGTAATACAACAAATTTAATTGGAAAAATAAAAGAAACTATTAAAAAAATTAAAATTGCAAAAAGATTAGAGAAACTTGTGGTGAAGAAAATTAAATAAAAGATCATAAATAATAAAATGAAACAAATATAAGAATTAAAAGAAGAAATAACACCATGAAGTAGTTGAGTCTGTTTAAGAAATAATTAAATATAATATAAAATAACTAATGGAAGAAATTAAGAACAAGAATTACAGAACAATTTAACAAAAATAAAGAACAACGTTAAGGAAATAGCAATATAAACATGGCATTAGGAAAATAAATGACGATAAATATAAATAAACATTAAATTAACTGAGAAGTTAGTGGAAATATAAGTTGTTAATTTAGACTCACCCTAATAAAGTTTAGCGCCAATTTAATGAGACGTAAAACATGTACAGAAGTTGCTTAAAAAAGTCCGTTTGCAATTGTTTTCCGAACATGCCTTTGGTGCTGAGAAGAAACGGAGCTTGAAAGTGGAAACGGGATTTTAAATGTCAAATTTAGTAGTATTTTAACTATGTTTACAAGTATTAGGAATAAGTGATTATAGAAAAAAGGAAGAGTGATAGTAGCTTATGAAGAAGGACTTCTCAGTAGTTCGAGCAGGGAAACAGAAGAGTTTATAAGGTGATGATGTGTACTTGAAAAACGGAATGGATAAGATTTTTGTACTAAAATCCATTATAATATTCATTTCTTGATTTTATCTTATCCATGTGACCAATTTCATGGAACTTAATTGGTTGACTATAGAATATTTTTATTTTATTTTTTTCATAATCATTAGATGGTAAAATTAATTTTTAAATGATTAACCAGGAGAAATTAGATTACATGTTTAGAATAGTTTTAATTTTATCAATTTATATACATTTTTATGAGTTTCCTGAAATATTTGTATACATCATTTATAGTAACTATTTTTCACAAAATAATTAAGTAATTAGCTGTTAAATCCTTTTTTTGTAAAAATTAATATAATCTTTGAAATTAAATTATCAAATCAAAATCATTTAATTGTAACTTTTTAAAAATATTTTAACTCTAAATTGTCTATTTAACCGTTCACAATGATTATGTCTCATATATTATCAGGATAAAGACTTTAAAAAAATCCTATAATTATTATTAATTATTTAGAGTAACCTGTTTTCTTCCAATTCAGCTTTAAGATATATATTTAATCAACATAACAAGTTAAAAAATAATAATAGTTTCAGAAAAAATAAGTAATTATATTCTCTTATAACAGAAAAATAAATACATGTAATCCAAGTTTACATATTAATGAACTTAACCTATTAACTTATTTTTTTACATGAGAGAAACTACCTTTTAAATTCAAAATTTAGTTTTTCAAAATTATGAATATTTTTATATTTTTAACGACATATATGGAAATCATCTTATTTATATAGAAATCAATAATTTTACCATAATAATCCATAATTAAAAAAATAACTTTTAATTTACAATACATTTCTATTCAATTATTAACTTTTCTTAAGCATCATATACTATTAGTAAAAAAGTAACTCTCCCACTACAAACTAGTTTATAAATAAAGTTAAGTTAAACCCAAAATGTAAATTTTAAAAACTCAAACAATCCAAATATAAATTGTAATTTAAATATAATCTTCATGAATACTTTCTTTCACAATGTACTGATTTCTACCATATTAAATGGATTTTCAAATATGTCAGAAGTATATAATCTCATTGAGGAAAAAACTTCATATCCCAAAACCCTTCAAACAGAAACATTCAGAACCCATTAAAAGAAAAATATATATAAATACGTATACATGAATTTAATAATAATAAAAATTATACCTCTACACACATAATTTTTTACATTCATTCGATATTATTATTTTATTTTTTTATTCTTTTTTTAAATTACAAAAATTTACTTTTTAAAACCATTTTATCTTTTGTTAAGCGTATCGAATGAGTTCCTAACCATATCCAGTGTGTGTGTGGAGGAGCCAATGTTGACTAGTGTCATATTCAAATGGGAATTACTGAATGATCCTTGAAGTTTTGGACCATTGGGTGGTGAGACAGTTGTTTGTGAGCATGCTTATGGTTCAGTACACTGACTGCACTGAAATAAAGTCATAAATTGTAGATAGAAGTGAATTAGACCACAAACACATGATTGTGTTATGAGCTGGAGGGAGATTCCGTGTGTGGAAATTGAGCTGTAATTCACCCTCTTCCTTCTGTTTCCCTCTGTTTCCCTCTCATTGCACTCTCAAAAGCTCTATAAATCCAAACCCTGCAACTTGCTTCTTTCACATTTCTTCTTCTTCTTCTTCTTTTCTATTCACCTATAACACACCATTCTCTTAATGTGGACATGGAATTCAGCACCATCTTTTGTATATTTGTTTATTCTCCCTTCATGCTTCTCTTCAACTAATTGCTCACTTCCATCACTTCCAAACACTAGGAATGGTTACTCCCTCCCGGTTACATTGGTTGTTCTTACATTCGTGAAACCTTTCAAATGTGTTCCCTTTCTTTGCCACACAAATAAAAACCTTCATATCATTGCTTTCACTTCCAAATCTTTGCTTGTTACTTCATTTATCTTCATTTGCATGTTCATTGCTACCCGATTCTTTGCCAATTTTCTTTTTCATGATCATCACATAACTACTTTGAGACATTGGATTGGAGGGCTTCTTTTTCTGGAATCCAAATACGAGTTTAGGTCCCATATCGGAAAGAAATGAAAAAGTAAAGTAGTACTCGTCAATTCATTTCCTTAAAGTTTTGAAAAGAGAGCGGTCTCAATTGTATGATTCGAATCAGATCTCATGTGTTTTTCTAGTGTACTTTCTCCTGGTTAGACCCAACTGTTTTAGGAAAATGGTGCTGAACTGAAAATTTGACTTGTTACTTTGTGAGGAAGAAAGTGTTTGGGTGTTGAGAATACATTTGAAAGGTTTCTCCTATGTAAGGTCCACCTATGGAATCAGGAAGGAGAAACTGGTCCTGGTGTTTGCAGGGGAAAGACTAGAGCAGTTACTTGATTAGAATAATAAAGAGAAAAGGAACAAGCAAGCAAAACGTGGCGCTTAGTTCCATTTCAATATTTGATGTAAGTGGCTTGAAATAGGTGAATAGGGAAGAAGATGAAGCAAAATTGATGACCAGTGAAGAAAAAGCCAGCACAAGGCTCCATCCACTTCTACTTAATGGTATTAATCAGTTCAACTATCTTACTTTCATGACACTTTGATCATTTTTTTACTCACAATTATTCCTGCTTATTCTGTTTTCTATTTTACTGTTATGAAACTAATTGCCCCTTGTCTAGTTCATACTTTGCATGATTTAGCTGCCTTTGCCCTGCAAGAACAGGTGAATAACCAATGAAATAGAGCATTCCCATCTCTCTTCAGAGCTCCTTCTCAATATTATGTAGTGTGCAAATCAATTGTCCTGCCTAGACAGAGGAGCAGTTATGTTATTTAAAAACGAATCATAAAGCCCATCCATTCATCATTTTTCTTTCAAGTCAGTGTTTTTATGTTTTACAATTTGTAATTGCATTATATTTTATGATAATGTATTTAAAGGGAAAAACTTTGAAGCCAAATATTTTTCCGTTATTTACACCTACCTAATTGATTAGCAGGTGCCTTTTGGTTAAAACCCATTTTCCAACACACTTAAGCGCTTTATTATCGTAAAACAAGATCTTTTATCCAACCCCGTATAAATATATTATTCAATACATCTTATAACAAATAGTTACAATTTTGGAGATCTATGACCAATTCACACCATATAAATGGAATAAACCTCATTTTATTAATTTTATAAAGTTCAGTTAAGCTTAATTTCACAATCTTCTAAAAGTTATTTAGAATTTATCTTAATTGTGATTTGGGTCTATGGGATCATTCTTTATTAAGTTTTTCTTAATTTCTGAACTCGATATTCTCGACATGAGAGAGAATGTTGGAAATCTCATAGTAGTTATTGGTAAAACCAATTTATAAGATAAATAATAATAAGATTGTCTAATGCTAGTATTTAAGATAATTTTTTTTCATATGATGATTTTCACTAAGTTAGTTTGAAGTTCTTGAGTGTTTATAATAAACTCTTAAATTTCCTAATACTCATATGAGATAATTTCTTCTTATTGTCTTGTTTTGTGTGTTCTTTGTTTGTTCATCAATAGTAGATGTATTTAGCAATTAGAGTTATACTCATTCTTCCATTATTTGTTGACTCATTTTAGCATGATGTTCACCATAAGCCAGTTTCATCAATCTCTATTTGTTATTGTTAATTAAGATTCTTGCAAGATATTGTTGGCTAAAAGAGTCATGATGCTTGATGATATTATAAAGCTTGAAGATTGATGAAGTGTGGAATCAATGTCTAAATTTGACTTAGGATAGATATCTTGTGTGTATCTTGCAATTATTTAATATATTAAAATTATGTTTAACAAGTTAAGTGGTTTGCATATATAGTATTGTGAATAACATGTTTAATCTACTTAATAACAATCAATAAGTTTATTTCACTTAAGTAAGTGAAATCAATTAATTGATAATTACTTTCAATCAGTTAAACATGTTAGTTTACAAACTATATAACCTTTCCTTTTATGTGAGACTAAGTATTCTCTCAAAAATCATTCTGGAAATATGAAAAATCTTGTTCTCTCTAAAGAAGACCGTGTTGTTATTGTTCATGATAATTTTTCAGAGGTTTCGAGCTATTATTGGTCATTGTTGGTGTGTCGAAGAAAGACCCTTGATTGGTTAGGGATTGTGTTTTGTGTATTCTTTTTGGTGTGAATCCAAGTCTGCAAGACGGTTTTTTATTGTGCATTTAGTGTTTTTTATGTGATTCAAGAAACTTGTTTTGTGTGATTTGTGTTTACAAAAATTCAATTATAAGGATATTGTAATTTCTTATGTAAATGAAAGGTCAAGTTTAGGTTGTCTTGGTTCCATTGGATATAATAGCTTCATTTGAGTCAATCAATATAAATATTCATGTGTACTAATTTAGTTTTTTTTGTATTTTACTATTTCTAAGTAGCTTTTATCTATCAAATCTTATATAATAATAATAATATATAATAATAATATTAAATACTAATAACAATATTATATAATAATAATATATTAATTTTAAATACAAAAGATAAAACAATAATCTTATATTTTAACTTAAATTTTTTGTTAAATATTTATGAAAAAATCTATCAAAGAATTTATAAAATTTATATTTCCCTATTTTATTATAACTTATCTCTTCTCTATTTAAATTATTTATTAATTTTTTTAAATTCTATTATTTGAAATAATTTTTATCAAAAAATGTTATTTATAAATATTATTTTATATTAATATTATCATGGACAATTTAGTAATCTTTATTTTTTATTTATTAAAATATATTTTTAATTTATCAAATCGATCAAATTTTACACGAATTTCACAAATTTTACTTTTAAGTTCAATCTCAATCACATCCAAATTCATTCAAAAAAACAACACACAATTTATTCTCAAATTCATCCACTCCTTCTCGTTCAAATCATTGTCCAAATCTATTCAAGTGAACAAAGTCTAAGAATTTTCATTAGAAATAAGGATTTGCTCAACTAATTAAGAAATTGAACCTTCTCCTTCATTGCTTTTATATAATTTAAACAATTTGTAATCAACTGACAAAGTTTGAACCAAATCTTATGTCAATAAAACTGAATTCCTTTGTCGCTTTAGTAATCAAGAATTGATTTTGATACATGAGATTCCTATTGTATTATTATTGATAACTAACTATATACTACATTTGTCATACCAGATACTTTTTTTCTTCTTCGAAGAAACCAATAATTATTATCATATAATTATGATAAAAAGAATCAACATTTAACATTAAACATTAAATGCACATGATAAATCATGAATATCTTTATCTCATATAAACCAGTTCCACTCCAGCTATCAGTTGTGCATCAGGAACCATTGACTTGAGAAAATTGTATCATGAGAGAGCTTGAACACTTTGGCAAAGAGAGTATCTGTTCCTTAACTCTCTCCATATCAATATCTGAATACTGCAGCCAAAAAGCAGTACAAATAGTCATTTTCTCCAAGACTGCTGCATTTGCCATCACAAATTTTGCCAGAAGAAGCTCATGATCATGCACATTAAACTCTTTGAACTGAAAAGCTTTGAAGCTAGACAGAAAGCACTGAGGCACTGATGTAGAAACCAAAGCATCTTTATTGAAGTCAAATACCCCCTGAAACATTTTTTATGTTTAACGTGAGTAATCCACCATTTGTAAACTAGAACATTTTAATTTCAGTGAACCAAAAGCAAGAGTTCAAAACTTACATTTTGTAAAACTAGAGTCTCAAGCGTAGGAGAATTGTGGAGTATGTTCAGCAGAGCTTCACCAGTAACTTCATTAAGTTGCAGATATGTCAATCTCCCAAAAGCTGGTAGAAGGGTGAAAATATCAGCAGCATTCACTAAAACCTGTATATGGCAAGGGAAAAATTGTTCAGCATCAAATTCTCGGACAAAGCATCCATTTTTATTCTTTCCTCTGTTTATAATGTAAGATTGACAAGGTTAGGAATATCATGATTCAAACTAGGTATAGAATCCTGGCAGGTAGACTTTGAGAATAAATTATGATATCACGTCACACATTTCCACAAGCAAAAACATGTTTAAATATATAAATGCACTAACAAATGAACTGTGTATAATATAATAAAATGGACATCTGATAAATTTTTAAGAATATATGCAAAAGGTTAGAAACTTGCACAGTGGTACAACATGTAGAGTTGTCTTGTCAGCTCACCTTAACTTAATTTTTTAAATTATCATGTCCCGTTGTATTTGACTATTGACGGTTGACAAAATTACCTCATAAGTATACCAATTTTGAAAGGAAAATAAATGTCAGTCATATCTTTTCAAATTTCCAATTACATGTGATGAAAAACAAAGCCTACCTTGTACAACAGTAACTTTAAGCGTTCCACTTCACGGATCTGTGTAAGAAGTTTTTGTGATTGAAACCCAAGTTTTTCCATATTTTCTTTTCTGTCTTCATCAATGACAATCACTACAGAAGCAGTTTGAACTGATGATGGATTTGAAAGAATGATTTCCTTCTCAAGATCACCCTCGTAAGAGAAATCTGTCAGATGGGGAGAGAAAATCTTGATGAAAGATTTGCATGGTTCATTTGATAGAGAGGTCCACACTGATATGGAACACTTTTCAAGTAGAGGTGCTTGTATACAAAGATTCTGCTTAGTTGACCACTCACACCCTCTTGCTTCAAACACTTTGAGAAGTGGGAAGCTAAGAATCAGATCTTTTGAATAGATGGGGGATTCACTCAGTAACTTGATCCCAGAAATGCTAAGAGTTTGAAGGTTTGGAAGACATGCAAAGGTTGGAACACTGAGACTGCATGTCATTTGAAGCGACAATTGCACAAGAGAGTTGCAACTAAAGAGAGAATGGGAAGGAAAGTGATCTTTATCAGCATACTGAATGTGAAGTTTCTGAACTCCTTTTTCCAATATAGAGGAGATCCATGCACCGACCATGGATGGTTCATAATGATAAGAAGTTAAACAAAGAGAGACACTTTGTGTGCTTAAATTGCCAAGGTGAAGAAGCATTTTGTTCACAAAATACTCATATTGTTCCTTTTGCATCTTCTTCCCAGAAAAAGGCACACTGTCATTGAACTCTAGATTGGTGATGGATGTCCAAACATCAATCCAACCTTTTGATAACACACTGGTACGCACTGCCTCCATTGTTGGAAGGAAAGACAAGATGTGGCCAAGAATGCTTTCATGTATTTCGCTTATTATGTCTCTTTCTTCAACCTTTGCTTGCCATCTAGTAAACTCTTTTGCTATACCCTCCACAATTGCAGCACTTGAATCCATCCTGGTACACAATTTGTAAAAATGTTAAGCATTCACATTGGAATAACACAAAATCCCCATGTATCATATACTATAGAGTCATAACATCAAGCATATGGAATGCAGCATTTCATTGGGGGACTAAAATGTTCAGTGCAAACTGAGAGAACTAGCAGTTAAAGGAAACAGAGAACACCGTCAAAAATTTTACCTGGGAAAAGAATGATTTTTGTAAAACCTTGAAGGTGTTAGAAATAATGAAGAATTGGATTGTCAATGGTTCTAGGAGGATACATTTGTGTTGTATTTATAGTGTGTTGTATAAAACATAGTGGATAAGAATGAGAATGGCACGTACACAGATTCGATGAAAAAGGTGGGAAGAAAAAGTGGTATTTCATGTTACAGTCATATTTGTTTTTATTAGTAACGATAACTTTAATCATCATCAAACGCTTTTACGTTCACACATAATACAAAAGTAAAATAATTATAAAACTATAAATATTTATATTTTTTCAAAAAAAAAAAGTAAAAAACAAATAAGAATAATGTTAAATAAATATAAAAAATTTAGATGCGTCAAAATAATAATTTTTCTAACATTATCTATATTTATATTCATTTTGATATATATTACAAAAATAAAATAGCTATAAAAACAAAATATTTTTTATAAAATAAAAATGTATTCTTACAAATAAAAAAGAATATTATCAAATATTCGATATCTAAATAATGTAATTTAATTTTTTTAATATCAAATATTTAGAAAAAATATTATGATTGTGTACCTATTAAATTAGAGAACTAAATAAAATTCTATGAAAATTAAAATATTTATTAAATTTGTAAACGTTAATAAAACAAATTTGATAAAATTTAAAAATATTTTTAAAAAAATAGTGAGTTAAAAAAATATTAGAAATTTAAACAATGTTTAGTTTTTAAGTATAAGAGACTGTATTTCAAACAATTATCGAATTTTTGAATTACGAAGTTTTTAAATGATACTTGAAAACTAAATGTGATTTGTATTATCAAACAAATTAATATGAAAAATTAGATAATAAATCTTCCTTTCTCTTATCTTTTCCCATTACATATAATTGTACGACATTAATAAAAGAATGAGAGATTTGTCAAAGATATAGGAACAAAAAGGGTTAAAGTGCGGACCACAACATCACGACATGCCGAAATTCAAGGTCATGCAAATTTATATGGTCAAGAAAGTTGGGGATTGTGAACTTTTAGTTATGCCAAATTGATTGTAAGAAATTAATTTAAAAATTTTGGACTTTTAGTTATGCCAAAATGCTCCATAATATTTTGCTAAGATATTGTTCATGATCACTATTTATGGTCAAAAATGGTGCCAAAATTATCAGAATCATGTAAAAAATATATTAAATGGGACGTCATTAAAAGGATACCATTTTTTAAAATTATAAGTTTATAACATGTTTTTATTTTATTTTATTTTATATTGGGGTAGATTAATTTTATTTTTTATTTTATACCTTTTAAAATAAAAATGTGGGATGTGTACTTTAATATAAATATGTACTTATAACTTGTTAATAAACTCCAACTAAAATATCAAGATAATATCTAAATTGATCAAATTATTTTTAATATAATACCTACTAACATGTTTTACAAACCTACACTACAAAATTAATGTATCTTAGGAGAGGTTTATTTTTGGGGTTTTGAAAACCTCTATAAATTTTCGGCGGTTTCTGTTAAACCGCATATAAATTGATTTTTTTAATAAAAAATTTCCAAAGATTTAATAAGAAAACCTCCAGTTTTTTCGTTTTCCTTATTTTTGCACCGCGTTCATAATTTAGGTTTTATCTTTTCTGAAATGAACGCGTCGCGCGATTAGGGTTCGTTTTTCTCAAAAAGAGTCCAGGCTTCATCTTCTTCTCCTTCACTACCAGAATCACTACCGATAAGCATGGTGGTGACAGTATTAGTGCGGCCATCTCCACTTTCAACTCCTTCTTCTTCGCTCGTCAAACAAAGAGCTATGATCTTTATTCACCTCCATCCGCGACAACTCTTGTCTTCATCATGTCCAACACCATCGCACCTCTTCATGGTCCGCCATCGCATCTCCTTCATCCACGGTTGCACCTTCGTCAAACGGTTGAAGTCGCCGTCGTCCAGATCTCCTTCATTGATGACAATAGTTGCTTTTGACCTCATCGTATATAAATTTTCAGTTTCACTTCGTTCATTGCCCCCAAATTTCACTCACGAACCCTAACTCGAGAACATTTTTTTCACTTTCCTGTTCCCTCTGCAATCCCTAATTTCTCTTCCCTTTCGTCCTCGTCGGTTCTCGCAAGCCCCTCTATCTTTTCAGGGTATGTGACATTGCTCTTTCAACTCTCAATTCCTTATCCAAATTCATTCATCCTCATTTTTTTAACGTAACATCACCGTTATCACATCACCGTTATAGTATTGAATATCTTTGCCTTTAATAATGTATGTTGAACAATATAATTTACTATATATAATAACATTCAATTTTAGATTATATTAAAACCAGATTTATAAATTCAATTTGAACGTGGTTTATCATAATTCAATTTGAACACAAAAAACATTATGTGGAAGCATTTCCGGCGGTTTTAGATAAAACCTCTAAAAATAAGGGCATTTCTTTCAAACGCAGTTACTTCCCGTGGTTTTCTGAAAATCTCGGTTAGTTCCGGCGGGTTTCCAAAAACCCCTGGAAATATAGGCGCTTCAGCGCAACCCCAGTTAGTTCCGGGAATTTCAGGAACCTCGGACAATTTTGACGGAAACTGCCGATAATTTTGTGACGATGATTTTCTACAACCACAAGAAACGTGTATTTTGGAGATTAAAATCTCCGGTAATGTAAAAAAAACTCCCGAAAAAATTACATATAGTGTTATGCCCTTCAAATCACACCATACACAAATCTTTTTATTTATCCGTTGTTCAATAAGAAGTTTTATTTGTTTGTGAAAACTTAAATATGTTTAATGAATTTGTTTCATAATTAAGGAGTCAATTAAAAATATCTTAGTTAAGAGAATCTTCCTCTAACATATATTAAATATATAATGATTATAAAGAATGAACAGAGAATTTTAATTTTATTAATTTCTTATCAAAAGGTTTTTATTAAAAAATACTTTCCGGCAAAGTTTACCAACTTAAAAGGAATTCATTTGAAGAAAAAGATGTTGGAAGTCCTATATTAAATATGAATAACATACAGGAGCAAAATAGTGTAAGTGGTATTATCATTAATGTTATAATAAGAGATTCAACTCAAATCTAAAATCAGTCTTTGTACATATATAAATTTATTATTCTTCATTGATAAAAAGATTATAAAAACTCAAATTCATTTGTCTCAATTTTTAGTTAAAAACGATATAAATTTTTCATTTATAAAAGTGATTTAGCAAACTTCATCATATTTTCTTTTCATACATTTCAAATTTTATTCACTATTTTTTAAAAGATTACATTTGTGATAAACATGCATAGAATTGAATTCGATTTCCTCTATATACAAAATCTTATCCTATCAACTTTAGTTATAATATTGGGAACAGAAGTCGCTGCCTTAATGGTTAGAAGAAATCTACAATAGAGAATTAATGAATAAGTTATTCAAAGATTATAAATATATTTAATATGTAAAGCTTTTGTCATAATGAGGTAATGACAACGTCATATTTTTGCTATTATAACAACTTTGCGTTAACATTACACTTTCAAATTTTTAGTTTGAAAAACAAATATTTATGTAATGACACTTTTTATTGGTACCTATTTATTAAATTATTTTATTTTGTTAAATGAAACCATTTACTGCATTTTTAGATCCGTTTTTCAATGAATTTTACTTGATTATATAACAAAAATTTTATAATGAGTTGAACTTCCATATTTTTTTTAAAAACCATTATGTACATTTATTAATTTTTATAAATGGTTTTTTTAACTTCAGAAAAATAAATTTTAATTTATTTAATATGATTGAAATATATAAAAGTTAACTTAATTAGAAAAATATCGCTCCTAACTATTTCATGATCAAATAAAAAATATCTATTAAAAATGTTGGCAAATGACAAAATGACGAAAATCATGATATTTTGATAATGATAAAAATACAAGAATCCAAACATGCAAAAAGATAAGATATTGAAAGAGATGTATTTTAGTATGTTTGAAAATAAAACTTTTGTAATAAGTATCTACGATTAAGTGTTGTTAATTATCATATATATATATAATTTAATTAATGAATTAATACTCTTTTTTTAATTTCTTTTACTCTTAATATTTTTTATGATGTTTTTAATGTCATATACAAATATGTTTTATTTTTTATTTTTTGGATAATTTATCTATTAAAATTATATATATGTAAAAATTATTTATCTAATATGTGTGTCTATATATATATATATATATATATATATATATATATATATATATATATATATATTAAGAAAATATGATAATAATTTTTATTTTGAGATATTTTTCAATAATTAGATTAATAAACTAAGAGTTTTCAATAATATTTTAATATTTAAATTTTAATTCATTAATCAAATAGTTAAAAGTACTTGTAAAAAAATGTTTATCTAAAAAAAAGAGAAGACATTTTTAGTGTAAAAAAAAGGTGCTCCATACAAAAGTGTTAAAAAATGATAATATATATTCAGAACACAATTGCTATTGAAACATAAAATTTGTATTTTGAAAACATAATCTTGAAAAGCGTAACTCAACGAATTTTGTAAATTGTTTAAAAGTTTATCTATTTCCATAAATTTGAATAAAAAAAATACACTATCTCAGTAAAACTCCCCGTCTTGTTGTTGATGTTTCTCTATATCGTCATTTTCATTGCCATAAACTCTGTTGATGACGATAAGCATGTGCAAAAAAGACTCAAATTAAGAAATTAAAAAAAATTTGTACAAAAAAGACCATGAATGCAAGGCAGCCACGAAACCTTAAGGAAACGATGAATTTGGACAACGTAGGAAAAGGAGCCTTGAATACACAGAACACCAACTACACATAAATTATTAATGAAATAATAAAAGCAAAAGCCACCACACGTTCATAATCAGTTCGACATGAAGACCGCAGCCCTGTCCTGCAATTTTACTAAACTTTTGCAGGATGACTGCTGCCCATTCCCATGGCCCATAATCACTTCTATATTTACTTTCAATAAAGCCAAAATATTTGTAGGAAAATAAATATATATATTACTTTGAAGTCATTAGGTCTTAGACAGAGGAAAATATTATTTTGTCGTTTTATTTTTCTTGTCTTCTGAGTTTTGCCAAATAATAATTATTATACAAATGGCTGCAGGTTGGTTTGATTTGATTCCCACAGTCTGACTATAGTAGAAAATTGTGAAGCTTTAATCAATTTTTGGACAGAGTATGTATGGGCATGACTACTTTATCATACAAGTGTCATCTAAAGTTTGATTCCTATACTTGCACTAGTAAAAAAATAGTATTTTAACACGTCTAATATACTTCGGTTTTCACAAAACCGAAACATATTAAAACACGGTGGCATTTTTGAAATTAAAACGAACTTATATGCTACGGTTCGGTTGAAACCGAAATCTATACACTCTATTGCCTCGGTTGTTTAGAAAATCGAAGCATAAAACCCTTTGCGAATAGCCCTACTGTTGCGGTCTTCTAGGAACCGATGTCATTGGGCTTTTGTGTTTCAGTTTGCCTTCTAACCGAGGCATATAGGTCTCTTCCAGTCATCTCTCGAGACTTTCCACCCACATCTTCGTTCACGGTTTCTCGAGGTTTGTCTTCGTACAAACCCTATTCTTCACCTCTGTTAGGTTTCCCACATCTCTCGTCCAATTTCTTCCCATTTTGGCCGTTTAAACCATTGAATATCTCCATCCCTACCATTAAATGCCTTCCTCCACTGATTTCACCGATTAGTTACTTCTTTCTTCATTTTCCACCGATTGGAACTTCCTTCATCGATTATTTTCCCTTTTTCATCTTCCAACGGCTTCGGCGGCGAGTTCTTCTCCTCCTCCCTCGTCACCGCCAAAAGATGGTAGATCTGGGGTTCGCGTTTTGACTTTCTAGTGGTGGTGTAACATCAAAGTTTCTCGTGGGCGAATGTCGTTTAAGGGCTTCAGAGCTTGAGGTCGTTTTGGGGGCTTGAGGGCGAATGTCAGAGTTTCTCTGGGGGTTTGTCGTTTTGTGGCTTGAGGTCTTGGTGGAAAAGGTTGGAAAGGGTGTTGCGGACGTAGATGTCACAGGATTTGCGCTGGGGTTCGAAGGAGGTCGAGAAAGGTCGTTTTTGGAGGCGGAAAAGGACTTTGTGCGGCGTAGCTCCAGAAGGGCGGGTGGGCGGAAGAGGGCTTTAAGGGCGGCGGCGGTAGTGGATGAAGGTTTGCGGGCAATGGTGGGGCTGTTGTTAGGGTCGAGGAGGGCGAGGCATTCGTAGAGGCATGAGGGACAGAAGCCGGTGAAGGCTTCGTTAGGGTGGCGGGGGTAGGAGGTGGAGGTGGAGGTGAATCTTCGTCAGTGTTGAGGGTGATGAAATCCTGTGTAGCTATAATCTGCACTACATGATAATTTTTGTTCTGTATTCATCTTTGTACATTAATTTTCTTTTCTATCTTGCTTTTATTAAGGCTGAATGAATCATGTGGATTGGTTAAGGGTCATGATTGAGCTTGATTTAATTGACTCAAAACAAACATGCTAGTAGTTGAATGTTTTTTCTTTGTATGTTTTTTCTTGTGCTTAGATTTACAGGTCATTTTCAACCATATCCTTTCTAAGTATCATGTTTATGTTCTGCACTTGGAGAAGATGAATATGATTTTACACCAGTATATTTGTCTATTCTTATTAACACCATATACTCCTCGTGATCTCATTTATTTCTTCTTTTTATTTTCAGGGGATCAGCTAGCCATAGGAAAGGAAATTGGCCGGCGCTTGGGAATGGGTACCAATATGTATCCTTCATCTGAATTGCTTGGGCAGGACAAGGATGAGTCCATATCTGCATTACCTATTGATGAACTGATTGAAAATGCAGATGGGTTTGCTAGTGTTTTTCTTGCTGTGTTTCTATCTTCATCTTTGCAATTGGTTGTTTTTAATACTATTGGTGATCATATATTGGATGAAAGATTGATTATCAATTGGAAGAATTGATCAATATGCGCTTGTTTTCTCATGTTGATTTATATTTTGCCAGAGCACAAGTACGAGATTGTGAAACGTTTGCAAGCCAGGAAACATATTTGTGGGATGACTGGTGATGGAGTGAATGACGCACCTGCACTCAAGAAGGTCGACATTGGTATAGCTGTTGCTGACGCAACTGATGCAGCTCGGAGTGCATCCGATATTGTTTTAATAGAACCTGGCCTTAGTGTTATTATTAGTGCAGTGTTGACAAGTCGAATAATTTTCTGTTTAATGCAGTAAACGTGGTTGGTGTTGTGTAATTGAATTTAACAATTTTAATTTATAATTATATTTTCATTATTGTATTGGTGAATGCTGCTCCTTAAAAGAGAATCAAATATTAGTTCCAATATTTTTATAAGGTGGGATGTTACTAGCAAAGCATGATATCGGGAAAAAAAAATTCTCCAAACTGAGGCATATGCCTCGGTTCACCAGTAACCGGGACCAAAAGTCTGGTGAAAAAAAAGTGAAATATGAACATCTTCTACTGCCTCGGTTGTATTTGAACCGAGGTAAAAACATACATTTTTATACCTCGGTTGTATTTGAACCGAGGCAAAATGTGGTACACTTTTTGCCTCGCCTGTATATACCTCGGTTGCAGAACCGGTGCGGATAAACAAAAATAACCGCTGTCATTTCCTTTTACTGTACTAGTGTTGCACATTAATGTTATCTTTGTAAATATTTGACATATTATATGGATGTATTTTAAATTCAAGTATACTGTTTAGGTGAAAAAACATATATAGTAAGAGTGTATATGTGAATGTGAATTTGTATATTGAAAAGAAACGAATATGTATTTTTTACATTAGTGCAAAAAGGACTTTAGACGTATATTATTTTAGATTTTTAACGTCTGATCTTTGTCCGACGTCTATATGGGGGATGTTAATGAGACGTCGAACCCTTTAGGTTAAACGTTTCTATAGACGTCAGACCTATATAGGTCAGACGTCTATATAGACATTCGATCCATACAAGTCAGACGTCTCTGAGGTTGCTCCTAAATCATGGTGATTCGAGTTTACAACTTTATATTTTAGTTGAAAAGAATGTATTGTACATTTTTTTTATTGGATGGTTTTAAAAACGTAGTGGAGGGAATTGGAGAGTGCAAAACACAAGAAATCGCCTTCGAAGAATGCCGTCCAAGGACACGAGAATAACTGCACCAAAACCTAACGGAAACGCATTTTAATCGGTTCAAATGAAAGATAATGCATCAAAGAGTGATGTAATCAGAGTAAAATTAATTTAAAACGGTGCAAAAGTATGAAAACGAACCTGAAAAGCGTAACCCGTAGAGAGAAAACGCGACGAAGATGATGAACAATGAGTGCGCGTAACGACTGTCTCAAGTTCACGGTGTTTTAATGCTGACATTTAGAAGTCGGTTCCCTCATAATAGACGTCTAAAGGGCTTTAGAAGTCGGTTCCCCCCATAACAGACGTCTAAATGGAGTCAAAAAATGACTTTTTAAATTTCTGGGTTGTGTATTTAGATGTCGGTTCCCCCAATAACAGATGTCTAAAGGGCTTTAGAAGTCGGAGTGGCGGGATCAGACGTCTAAATGGAGTCAAAAAGTGACTTTTTAAATTTCTAGTTTGTGTATTTAGACGTCGGTTCCCCCTATAACAGACTTCTAAATAGAATAAAAAAAAATTTTATTAACTTTTTCGTTTAGTTTTAACGTCTATTCGGGGGAGCCGACGTATATGAGTATTTAGACGTCGAGCCCCTCCATAGCCGACGTCTAAATAGTTGTTTTATTTACAAAAAATGACACCAGTCACTTTTTACGTTGGATATTCGAGGGTCAGACATTTGAAGGGTGATGTTAAAGGTCTTTTCTGCACTAGTGGTAATTTGATTACTGTATATGAATGAAAAAAATTATGTTTTAGGTTAATTAACGATTAATTTAAAAATTAAAATAAGATTCTTAAATTTTGTAAGGTGTCTTGTCTATCAAGAAATCCAAACTCTAAAATAAATCACATGAATAACGTAAGAACCTAAAAGATGGAGTATTAGAGTAGATATGTGTATTAAAATAATGAGACCGAGTATTTTATTATAAAATAACCTTATAATATAAATAGAAATTTTTAAAGTTCGGTTCATTATCTAAATATATCATCTCTCTAAAACACTGTTTCCTTTCTTTTCTCTGCATTCTCTCTAACTTTTCTCATAATTGGAGTCTCTAATTGACGATTAGGAAGTGCCTAGACGATCCTGGCGTCAAGGGTAACAATCTAGACCGATCAATTTCTTATTATGGGTCGGTAAGTCATTTTCCCCTTTTTCACGTACGTTCTTGAACTTTGATCATGCAATTGTTTATACTGCATGTGTATAGTAGTTTCTCTCTTCAATTCTCAGCTCAGGTTCTAAGAGCTGTTTTCTATCACCAATCGATGAATTTTAAGTTTCTGTTGAGTTTCCTTGTGGTGCAAGTTTCAGTCGGGGTTCCGTGAGCTGTGTAGAGCTAGAGTGAGGTAAGGGGAGCTGGATAATTATCTTTGTTTATTTAACTATATTGTGCATGTGTGAAGAGTATGTTAGTTATATATAATGAGTTAAATTGTTGACTTTGATTTTAGAATGAATGTGTTTATTGTGGCTGTTGTAAGTGTGTGTGAAGAAACTATGAATATGAACTTATTTGGATGATGATTCTGAAGTTATAGACTAGATGAAATGTAAAATATGTTTTGAGATTGACTAATGAGAAATTTGAATGAAGTATATTGGTTTTAGGTAAGTTTTGAGGTAGTGGGGTAGTGAAATTGTGAATTAGGAGTTGTAGGCTGTATTGGTAAGTTAGAATAGGTTAGATAGGTCAATTAGGACTTGCTTGAGTACTTAAGTGGATGAAAGTATTGCCAAAAGTGGTAGAATGGGATTTGAGTCTCTAAGTTGATGAATTTGATGATTTGGAGTAGAAATTGTGTATAAAATGCCTTAGATTGATGGTAGGAAGGTTTAAAATCAATTAGTCAAATCTAATTATGTGTATAACATGAATTAGGATGGTTAGAAGTTGGGAAAAATAGTTAGAATTGGTAAAGGGTTCTGAGTTGCATAATTCTGCAGAATTTGGTGCTGTAGATTATGCAGACTCGCTGAGCGAATGGATTCGCACAACGAGTCACCCTAGCGAGATGCTCTCTGCCAAGGCATTTGCACAGCGAATAGACGCGTTGTGCGAATGGTTTGAGAGGCTTGCTCTTTGTCTGATGATCTGCATGGCGAATCAGGGCGCTATGCGCTTTTTGGGGTCTGGAACTACTGTTATTTTTATTCGAATAGCAAATAGGTGCGCTCTGCGAGTGTTTGGAGAGTCTGAGCCACTGCTTGGGGCTTTCATATAGTGATTTGGGACGTTATGCGAGTGGTTAGGGTCTGATACAATTAAGAGTTCATTCGCATAGCAAATTTAATCGTTGTGCGTATGATTAGGAGGGATGAGTCTCGAATCACTAGTGCAAAAAGAAGCTTTTAAATCTGCTAAAAAAATATCAAACTTAAAAAATATGCGATGGTAATTTTGTAAATAAAAGATATTAAATTAAATCTATGAATCTAATAACATACTTAAATTTATATTTAAAAAGTGTGCAGTGATAATTTTGTAAATTAAAGAAAGTACAAGTCTGTTAAAACTTAAATTGTTTTAAGTGTGTTTAAAGAGAATGAGACTTAAATGTTACACTCTTTAAAATACTAAAGTAAAAAATTAAATTTATTTTTTTAATTTCTTTTACGTTTCAGAATCTAAACCCTTCCATTTCTCTCCCTCCCCATCTCCCACGCGGTTTCTCCCCTTCCCATCTCCACACCAATAATTTGCTTCTCAATCTCTCATCCAGTCGGCAACGACGACCTCTGGCGGTTCCTCGGCAGCGATGCGTTGATGGAATAGTGCTAACCAACTTTCGTTTTCCAGCGTTGAAGGAATGGCTTTTGAAGTTGCGATTTTGGGATTGGGGTTTCTGATTTGAAGAATTTCGTGTGTTCTTTTTGGGGTTAGGGTTTCGAATTGGGGATTTGGGTTTCTAATTCTCGCTTTCGGGTTTCCCGTGGTGGTTGATGGTGGTTGCGCCGGTAGCATCAATGGAGGCACTGGTGAGTGCGGCCAGCGATCTGCAACGATTCATGTTTTTCTTACCTGCAAGCGGCAATTTGTGAGCCTCTTCTCTCCTCCAGCCGGCGATGACCACTTGCGGCGATAGAGTAGCGGCGACAAACCAGCATTGCAATGGTCCTTTTCTTGTCTTATACATAAAGGAAATTAAGCAAATGGAATATCTTTTTAAAGGTATATAGATTTAGATTTATATTTATATATAATATGTTCTTGATGGCATGTATTCTATGTTTACGAGGGTCTGAATCATTAAGATGAGAAATGAAGCTGTTTAAAAAAGCTATGTTTGAGAAAACTATATTCTGAATAGGCTATCCATGAGATGCTGTGCAAAACATCTATCTCATTTGCGAACTTTAGACAGGCAAAGGTTGACCTCAACATCAATGGTTAGTTTAGTTTAGTTATTCAGTGCCATATTTTTCAGTATTTCTTACCACATTTAAAATTTTAAGATCATTACAATAATACCTTAGCATTTATGGAAAAATGAAAAATTGCAGGTTTTACTATACCAAAAGGATGGAAATATGGACCCTGAAACTTACATCAATCCAAAGGAATTCGATCCTTCCAGATAGGAAGTATGTATGATATATAGTAATTAATTTTGAAAAAAAGAATGTTCTTCCACTCATTCTTGAACATGTGAGTAACAGGCATATTAGTTGGAAACACTTCATGAATGGACAAGTTATCTCCAACAACGTAAAGATTAATTTGAGTACTTTTAAAAGTATTTGTTTGAATAAATTTATATTAAAAATTGAAACGAAATGTTAAAATGTACGGTTTCCAAATTTTTCATATGTTTAATATATTTTATTTCAAGCTTAATTTATAATCATTTAATTAATCATTTAGTTTGAGTGATTTTGGGTTAATTTATTATATAATTTGATTTTTGTCATTTTAGGTTTTGGTTTAATGATTAAATAAGTAAAATTAAAAAAATAGTAAATTTAAGCAGGTCACAATAAACTTAAATTTGTTATCATTTTCTTTTTATAATTGTACAAAGATCTAAGTTTGTTGTTTAACAACATACTTAAAATTTACGTCTATCGAAGACTTAAAAATCCCGAAATAACAAACATAAAAAGCTTATTTTGTAGTAGTAGATTTGCACGAGTTGGGTGCTGTGCGAGAAACCTCTGGATTCGCTATGCGAATGTGTGTGCCATGTAAATGGTCTAGGTTTTAGTTCACCTTTTTCTTTCTTGTATTCACTGAACTTGAATGAATTGTAATACATTGCAAAGCTTGTCTGATATATGAAATATGGTATATGATTATGAGTCATGTTCTAAGTAAAAGTATGTGAATCAAAGTGATGAATGTAAGTATTAATGTAGAATCTTTTGGTGAGATTCTAGGTTGTTTAATGAATGCAGGAGCTCAGTCTTGGGGGTTATTCTGAAACTCCAATGGTTTCATTCTCAAGTAGAGAGTATTGAACCATGTCGTGAGGAGTAACAGGAGGTCTTAGTCTTTGGGGCTTCCAGTATGCCTCAAGGCCCGGAACAAACTAACCTCGTGAATATGGTAGAGTGAAATCCATTGGCAATAACTTTGCAAAGCAGTAGAGGCCACCACGAGCGCACGACCCGCCATAGCTCGACAATCATTCTAAGTCCGGACAAGTCAAGTCTAGAACATACCATGCTAGGATGTTTGATTTAGTTACTTTGCTTGATTTATCTTGTGTATGTTATGTGTTATTAAATTGTATGTTTTCTTGTATATCTAGCTTACCCTTCTGCTTGTGTTTGTATTTTGTATGTGTGGTGCTTTTCTTTTGCAATGATCATCCGATAGATGTGAGTAGAGGAGATGAGGTGCCTCTGGAGCAGGCTTTGGAGGGTGAGGATGTTGTTGTTTAGTTTAGTTAGGTTGTTTATTTCGGCGTATAGTTTTGGAATACTCTTCTGTATATAAAGTTTTAAATTCTACGGTTATTTTGGATGACTGTAAAGTTAATACTTTATTTAGTAGTCTATAACTGTTCTATTATATCATTTCTGTGACTACTATAATATGGTTTAAGGTTATATTTTGGGATGTTACAAATAAAATAATCTGATGTGTTAATTTAGGATGCTTAATATAATTATTAATGATGTTAATATAATTATATTTAATAATTCTAAAATGGGAAGTCCATGGATTGATTCTAACTTATAGAACTTAGAGATATTTGATCATGTAGACTTTTTTAATAAAAGATGTTTTTGACTCTGTGAACTTTTTTGATCCAAACTTTTATATATATATATATATATATATATATATATATATATATATATATATATATATATATATATATATGGGTTAAGGTCCTATAATGTGGGTTTGTTTGACAGGTCTAAGTGTCACTTAAGGTTATTAACTTTTGTTTAAATATAATTGTTTTGTTGTTTTTCTTGTCAATTGAATATATATTTATTGTGTTGATATGAATTGTAGTGTAATAAATAAATAGAAAAATAAATGATAACTATTTTTTAAAACCACGTAATAATTTGATTAATTCATAAGTAAATAATGTTTGTTTATTTTATATACTAATTGAAGTTATTAGTTTTTTTCTTAAGTGTTTCAACTATACTTAACAATTTGATTTTGAATACATGAACTATGTTATGAAATACTTGGATAACTTCTTTCATAGATTTCTACAACACATTGGACTAGATAATTTGTAATCTTGTTTTGTATTTTAATTTCCAATGATTTTAAAATTTTCAATATTGACAATTATGATGCTATTTTAGTCTGTGTGTTCACATGAGATTATTACATTATTGAATTTGTGTTTGCTTGAACAGATATACAAAGAAGGATTTACAAGAATTTGCAAGATATGTATTTTTTTATCACTCACGAAGCTATTCAGATTTTAGGTGATTTGTTTTAAAAAATCAACTTTGTCCTCAAGATAAAAATGAAGAAGGCAACATGAAGAAGGTTGAATATTCGGTTCCTTTATACTCATATTCGGTTCTACTGGACCATAATCAATTCCAACTCAACACACAAATGAAAAAGGTGGCATATTCGGTTCCTTTGTTTTGTGTATTTGGTTCCTTGATACACCAAATCTCTAATACGTATCAATCCATATGTTTAAGTGGAGAATGAGGCCTGTTTGTAATGAGTATTTTACACAAAGTGCTTCATGTTTCTTCTATAAATTCCCTCTTCCTCTTATTATTATTATTATTATTATTATTAATACAATTTTAAAATTAATTTTTATTTTTTTCTCTCCTTAGAATAATTTTTAAAATTATATAATATTAACAATTATTATTTATATTATTTTTAATACTTTGTAATTTTTAATTTCTTTAAATTAAACCATTTTTTAATTTGTGATCAAATTTTACACTAATTTTCACAAACTTTATTTCCAAATTCATTCGCACTCATTTCTAAATCATTTCAAAAAAAACAATCATCTCTCAAATTTCCTCAAATATATCCACTCTCTTTCGAATCTATCCTTTGAAATGAACATAACCTTAAGATTCAATGGTATTATTGCATGTTTTTGGTTCTCGTATGTATACCAGTTTCTTAATTAGAAGCAGAAAAACTAAAAACGAAACAAATGTTAAAAACATAAGCATATAGACAATTAAGTACCACATAACTTTTCGTCTTACTTTACTTATCAATTTTATAGGATTTAACACTACTTTCTACTTTCCTATCCATAATCAAAATTATGTTTTGAATTTTTGAGTGAATTAATGACAGATGAAAAATATCAATTAAAGTTCTCATTATTAATAAAAAACCTTCTTATATCAATATAATTTTTTATGTAATGTAACATTTTTGAGATCTACGTTAATTTACATCAACATTTATATTTGAAAATACTCATATGTTTCTTAATTTGGACATATAATATATGAATAATGATTATATGATTTTCTTATTAAAAATATAGTATTGCATGTTTATTTATTATGCTTATTAGATACTAACAAAATATTATAATCTAAATTATTCTGCATTTAAAAAAACTAATATATATATATATATATATATATATATATATATATATATATATATATATATATATATTTGCTAACGCGCGTACATCTGATTTTCAATTAGTACATTTTAGCAATGTGTACTGGGTTTTAGTAGACAAAAATCCTTATATATAATGGATTCGGGTATTTTAATAATTTTCATTCTCAAAACTAAAAAAAACCCCAAACCCTAACTCACTTCTGTCATTCCTCAACCTTTTCTCTGTCATCTCTACTGTAGCCTACATTTGCTGTTAAACAATTTACCTTTGTAAAGAGTTGAGTCATTGACATATTTACCTTCAAGGTTCATTCAAGATCTCTTTAATTTCACCATCTTCACTAACCTCTCTAATTTTATCATTTGTATATGTTGAATCATCATTTCTAAAACAAACCCTCCAGGCCAATTATCAATTCTATACTTGTGAAAATTATATAAAATTATATACGACAAAAATTATAAAATGAAAATTCATTATAAAATCATTTTTTGTAAGAAATTAACGAGTGTTTCTGATTTTTTTCAAGTCAATTACCAATTTCTTTATACTTGTGAAAATTGGATAAAATTAGATAAGATAAAAATTATAAAATGAAAACTCATTATAAAATAATTTTTTGTAAGATTGTTTAACCGTCAGTGTTTCTGATTTTTTTCAGTTTAGGCTACCATAGGATGACAAAGAAAATGTTGGAGTGAGAGAGATGAAAAAGAAAAGATTGAAAAGAACGAGGGAGGTGAGCAAGGGTTTGCAGGTTTCTTTTTCTTAAAACTTAGAATTCATGATTATATATATATATATATATATATATATATATATATATACACACACGAACGAACGAGGAATTTATATATAATTCAAATTAAAACTTCATGATCTTACTTACAACGAGAATACTAAGAAAATTAGTCAGGTGTGAGACGAAATATAAATATTTTTTAAAATACAAATATGAAAACCCATCTAGATTTTACCCATTTCATCCATACTGAAAGCTAATGTAATTTATCGACGGAAATACATTTAATGACAGCAAGGTTGGAAGACTTTGGAAAAGAGAGTATCTGCTGCGTAACTCTCTCCATGTCAATATCGGAATACCGCAGCCAGAAAGCAGTACATATAGTCATCTGCTCCAGAACTTTTGCATTCGCCATCACGAATTTCGCCAGAAGAAGCTCAGCCTCATGCACATTAAATTCCTTAAACTCAAAAACTTTGAGGCTACACAGAAAGCACTGAGGCACTGATGCAAAAAGCACATCTTTATTTAACTCTGATACTCCCTGAAATGTTTTTTTCTGAAAAATTAGTCATCATTTTTTTATTATGTGTCTTCCAACAATTTGAAAAAGCTTACATTTTGTAGAACAAGTGTATTAAGAATTGGGGAACTGTGAAGAATGTTCAGCAGAGCTTCACCAGTAACCTCATTTAGCTGCAGATAAGTCAATCTCCCAAAAACTGGTAGTTGGGAGAAAATATCTCTGGCATGAACCAAAACCTGTAAGACAAAGAAAATACTTTCAAACTTGTAGGTCAAAATTTTCATATCTTTTGGATAGATGTGTTCGCTAGATTATTAAAGTGCCATTAAAGTTTGGTAGCACATTTCACCACACAAGAAAACCCTAAGATGCAATTGTACTTTTGAGTTTTGTCTTTCTAAGAATTGTTTGCTTTTAATCTTTTCTTAACTTTAAAAAGCATTACTTTTTACTTTTTCAGTGTTTTATATAACTTTTATAGAAAAACAAAAAATTGTTATAACAACAACTTCAAAAATTAAAAACTAACATTTTTTTTAAAAGGTTATAATTTAAAAACTAACAATTTTTTTAACAGATTAAATATATTTATAGTTTATAGCAAAATTGATTTTTTTTAAATAAAATATTTTAGTTTTCAAACTAAATATAATTTTAATAGAAGAATTTTTTATATTTAATAGAAGAATTTTAAAGAATACAGTAAAAGATTTAGAATTATTCTTAGAAGAAAATTACCTTAGAGCATTTATCTTTCACCAAATCTCCTTTACACCTTATTATTTTTCCATTTCACAAATTTAATGCAAAAACTTCATATTGGTGTTGTAAAATCAAGGGTAGTATTTTCATTACTACATCCTGATTTCCTTTCTGACAACTTTTCCTCTTTGTTATAAAATTCCATCTATAAATTTGTAATTCAGCTAAAAGAATTCCTATTTAAAATCGGACACTAAATTAATCCCGTGTTCAATTTGTTACTAAAAAATTTATTTTTCTTTCACCAATTTCCATTATATATATATATATATATATATATATATATATATATATATATATATCACTAAATTAAACATTAAAGTCCTTTTTTCACTATTCTTTTTATAAAAAAAAAATTTAACTACTTAATAAACTATCGTAGTCAGATTAATCCTTTAAAAATTAAATTTAGTGAAAAAAGTTTAAATATATAATACGGAGAATAAACAATTTAACAGCTAATTTAGAAAATCTAAGTTTTTTTTTAAATAATGTGATGATAAGATTGCCTCTTTCTGTGAATTACCGAAATTGTTTTATGATATATGTTAAATAAATGTAAATTTGTATCATTAAATAAATTGATATTTTATTATAATATAATATTTTATTAAGAAAGGATAGTAAGTGTCAAATGATTGTTATATCTGAAAAGTTGTGTTACTCAACCACACTGTCAAAGTAGCTTTCTCAACCATGTTACTCATAACAGGCAAATAACAATTCTACCTATCAATAGATAAATTTCCAATTCACGTGACATGAAATGAAATCGTACCTTGTAAAACAGTAATTTCAATAATTGCACTTCAAGGATTTGTGCAAGAAGCTTATGAGCTTGATACCCAACTTTTTTCACTCTGTCCTTTCTGTCTTCATCAACAACAATCACTACAGATGCACTACGAATTGATGATGAATTCAACAGAACGATATCCTGTTCAAGATCACCCTCATAAGAGAAATCTGTTAAACTGGGGGCGAAAACAATGACTGAGGATTTATAAGCTTCATCTGATAGGGATCTCCAATTTCCAATGTAAAACCTTTCAAGTAGGGGTGCTTCTATTCTAATGTTCTGCATAGTGTGCCACTCGCATCCTCTAGCTTCAAGCACTTGGAGAACTGGGAGGTTAAGAATTAGGTCTTCTGAATAAGTGGAAGATTCACCCACTAACTTGATCCCAGATATGTTAAGTATTTTCAGATTTGGAAGAGAAGCAAAAAAGGGAACACATAGAGTGCATTTCATTTGAAGCACCAATTGTACCAGAGAGCTGCAACTGAAGAGGGAATGAGAGGGAAAGAGGACTTCATAGGAATACTGAATATGAAGGTTTTTTATTCCCCTTTCAAAGATAGAGGAGATCCAAGCATTCACATGGCTAGAATCATATTGGTAAGATGTTAAACAAAGAGAGAAACTTTGGATTCTTGAATTGGCAAGAAGAAGAAGCACTCTGTTCACAAAACACTCAAAATTTTGTTTATGCATCTTTTTCTTCCCGACACAGTGGAAACAATCATTGAGCTGAAGGCCTGTGATGGATGTCCAAACATGAATCCACCTTTTTGATAACAAACTAGAGTGAACTGCCTCCATTGATGGAAGGAAAGACAGAATGTGACCAAGAATACTGTCATGCAACTTGCTAATTATGTCTTCCCCAACAACCCCAGTTTCCTCGGTGGGAACTCCTTTTTCATTTTCATCATTATGGGTTGCAATTATTGATTTCATGACTTTGAATCACCTGCTGCATGAACACCGAAGCTGTCAAAGTTTCACAAATGCTCTAAGATGAATAATTAGAAAAGAAATGAAGCAGACTCATGTACGAATTTATCATAATTTCAAGCATCCTAATACAACATAAAGTGAATTAACAATTGAATTTCTAGGAGCTTACTGCAAAGTTTTTAACAATTGAAAGGAGAAATTTGAACATAAGAATCGACTAAGAGAAGTAGAAAATGCAATGAGAAGGATTCAGTCTCACCTTGATGGAGAAATGTTAGAATGGCAGAAAGTCTGGGTGAAATTCTGGGAACACTGAGAACTCAGAAAAAAAAAAGTAGTTGAGAAAAGAAAAAAAAGTATGAAAATGTAATTATGGGTTAACTCATCTTCGATTTTAAATAATTATAATAAAAAAATTATAAAAAAAATGAATAAAACTATTTAAATCACATGCTGGTTGAGCTTATTCCAATTTTTTTTAAAAATTTAAACATATTAAATGAGTTGGTATCTATTTGATTGAATTTGATCCAGTTTGAAAACTATTTAAATCAAGTTAACTCATAAGTTAAAATTCATTATAAAACTCATTATAACGTGTTTAGCTAAAAATAAAAAATATAAATAAATTATTATACATACAACTAAATTTATTTTAAAACTTAAATATGTTTTTAATTTTTTATGGACAAAATATTTAAGAAAATCCTTTTTACTAGAAATTTAAATAAAGCAAAAGAAAATTACAAGAATTTCATAAAAAAAAATCTGCAATTCCGTAAACTACCACAAAATATAATTTTCGCACCGATAAAAGCAAATAAATACTTTCCATAGTCTTAAGCCACAAAATATCAATTTCAATGTAATATTCATTTCCTCTCATAAATTTTTTGGTAATAAATCCCAATTTTTTCAATAAAATATTTCTCTTTCTCTTCACCTTTTAAAACCATTATCATTTTTTTTTTCAAAAAAAATTATATATTACTCGTTCCGTTCCTTTTCTTAATCAAATTTAATATTTTTTTTTTCAAAAGCTAAGAAATATAATAAATTTTATTACAAGATTTTCTATTTTATCTTTTTATTTACATCATGAAATATGAAAATAAAAATCCATAGAAAAATATTATCCTTAAAAACCAACGGAAAGAGTAATAAATTATGTTTTTTTCAATAAATTTTGAAATCAACATTTATGTGTTCATGTAAAAGCCACGTGAGCTGACAGAGTAATAAAGAGGTACATAATTCTCCACGCGTTAGAAAATATATGTGATACGAACAGAAGCATATGAACCCTCAAATTTTCAAAGATGTGTAAATTGGCCTAACTAACTAGGCGTCCGGGACTTTTTAAAATCAAATGGATTAGTTAAACTGTTTTTCAAATTCAAATAGGATTATCATGATAGGATAAGGGTATAATTTAAAAGAAATTAAAATGCATTATTTTCCAATTATTTTGAATTTCAAATTATTTTATTTTTACATGTTTGATTTATACAAAGGTAATTTTAGCTTATTATTTTTTATTTGAATTGAACATTTAACTTAAATATTATTTAATACTTCAAATTATGTTATTAATTTTTATGATGAAATGTTGAAATGTTTTAACGTTCGTTTAGTTGATTGAATGAGTTTGATGCATGATAGTTGATATGATTGGATTGAATGAACGTTCGTTTATTTAATGAGATGAAATGAAATATGGCTGAGTTAGGTTGTAATGTGTGAAATATATGAAACTTATATGATATGGATTGTATGAAGTATGAAAATTGATTATGATGTGAATTTTATAAAGTTAAGAAGTTATGAAGTTATAAGTTAAGAAAAAAAATGAGTTTGAATGTAAATCGATTCTGTATATGAGATTTCACTATGATAAAGTACGTTCGTTACTGAACGGTCATTGACCGTTCGGTTTTCCTAGTAAACCTAGTGGAAACGAGATTCTTTCATTTGGATAGAATCCTAGTGTAGGACGAGCGCCCTTGAGTGATAATACTATGCTTGAGCGTTCGGCCAAGCATAGTTGTGCTTGAGTTTACTGTGATAAACTCAAAAATATATATTTATGTAATTGTATATTATTATTGTTCGTAAATACCACTTCAATAATATCTTAATATATCTATCAAACCTTTTATTAGAAGTTTATTGGTGCTCGGTCTTATACCAAGCGCTCGTACTCATTTCTTGTATAATCAATCTTGGTAAAATAGCGTTCATCCAACTTCAGTAATATTTTCCTTTACCATGTTCGGTCCTTTACTGGCATTGGATTTATGTATGTGAACTATTCTAAATCTAGTTCCTTAACATCTTGACTAGTCTTCCTTCATTGGATCCGGCCTAGGGCCTCCATACTTGATTTATTCCTTGAGTATTGGTTTGAACTCAAGAGAGTCAGTTCATCCAACTGACTCACATGGTAAATAACGTTCGTCGCATATTGTACTATTGTACTCGGTTTATTTCTTAAATCTAAAAGTAACTCTCTCGGTCTTATTCTGTTCTGGAACGGGAGATTTATCGGTCTCGTTCCTATCGTTCGTCCTCATTCTGAAGAGGGCTGAACGTTCGGTATTTTATGTTCTTAGAACTGATGATGAAAATAACACTAAAGGAAAAGATTATAAAGGATGAAGAGTATTTGAGAGAAATTAAAAGTTGTGGATTTTGGACGAGCGTTCCAGGGAGGAACGACTCTTGAATGAATATTGAAATTTGTATAGTATGAATGTGGTAAAGCTTAGCTGGTGGTTCATCCTGATGTTCCGTGAGTACTCGTCCTCATGTAGAGGAGAGTAGGTCATGTGTGGGAACGACAGGAGGTCCTAGTCCTTAGGGGTACTTTGGACGGAACGGACTAACCTCGGGTGGCAACTGATAAGAATTCCAGTTACTACATCACCCGGGTGCATGAACGTCGTAGCTACACAAAATTCATACAGTCCGGACGGTCAGTCTAGTAGTAGGCCTTGCTTGAATCGTACGTTGAGATGTATTTGATGTGTTTGAATGTGATAAATGTATGTTATTGCTTGAATTAAATTACATAAGCTTACCCTGTGTTTTTCCTTGTGTTGTCTCGTTTGTAGGTCCGTCCTTGTCCTTGCAATGATCATCCGTGTGGATGTGAGCAGAAGGAGACGCGCTACTGGAAGAGGCGCTGGAAGAACAATATTTGGAGGAAGAGAACCTCGTGGAAGTTGAAGTTAAGGCCAAATCGTAGTACGTTCGGTTAGTAGTATAGTTTAGTTAGTATAAGGTGTCGTTCTGTCACCTTTTCTTTTGTTAGGAACAACCGTTCGGTGATTCCTTTTGTAAACCGTTCGGTCAGTTTCGTATTGTTGTATAAGTCAAATTTGAACTCTTACTGTTTATGGACGTTCGGTCAGAACCACACGTTTTCTTTAATGTTAAGACTGAACTAATATATTAATTAATGTGATTATTCTATTGTATGGTTTTATTACTGTATTTTTGGGATGTTACAAAAATCGTCTCAAATAGGTTCTTGTATTATTTTTGGTCTCAATTAGGTCCGTTGTTCCTGTAAAATTGAATCAATTGGAACCTTGCCTATAATTGGATTAGACGACGTTAAGATTTATTTGTCGTGGCATGCTGATTGCGCAGATGTTAACCACGTGGCAAAGAAAGCTCGCATTATGTGGATGTGTAATTTAAAAATTCAAAAGAATAGGATTTCATTAAATTCTTAAATTCCAAGATGAAAATCCTTAATTAAAAAGGGTGCTTAAGGTGATCGAGTTTGTTGTTGTGCGATGCAGGTGGGTGGGTGGTGAACATAGTTGTTCTTCTTCCAACAGGATGTCGAAGGACTAGTGATGTCTTGATGTTCTTCAACATGCATTTCACTACAAGAAATGCCTTAATTAATGAAGAATTAATACCGACGACCTTTTGTCTGTTGGTAAAGATGATATACCGAAGGATTTATCGACGGTCAATTAAGATGGTTATTACGGACGACTTATGCCCGTCGGTAATGGGCAACGAATTTATTGAAGGTTTTTGGTCGTCGGTATAGGCATGGACTTATTGAAATCAGGATTTGGGATTTTCCTCTTCTATTTTCCCAAAATCCATATTCGCGAAAACAAGCTCCTCTCCATTTCTAAGTTCACTGCTCTACCCTCTCCCCTCTCCCCCCATTGTAATCTTTGTCTCCCTCTCTCGTTCAGAGTTTGAAAGCACCATTGCCATTGTTTCCCACTCGTCCATTACGATTTCGCCATGGCCATTGATCGTTCTCGATAGGGATGGTAACAAGTCGGGTCGGGCACAGATAGTGCCTACCCGCAACCCGACCCGCATGCAAAAAATCGTACCCGTAACCCGACCCGCTACCCGTTGGATATCTGCATAAAAAAATTCGCGGATTTTTTTCAACCTGCGGATACCCGTTGGATACTCGTTTTCAACCCACAAATATTTAAAAAATATATTTTGTGAATTTTTAAATAAAGTTTAAATTAAATTACAAGAGAACAATTTAATATATTTGCTACATATTAAAAAGACATAATGTAATTTTTAAACAAGTTAAAGAAAACAAATACTGAACAACTTTTGAAAAAAAAAATGATATGAGGAAGAAACACCACATAACTAAGTCTCAATTTATATAATGGTACTGAAGACGCTCGTTGCAACTACTTCAAATGGCCTTGATAGATGACGCTAAAATCATCCAACGAAACCCTAATTCTCTTGATCAAGAACTAATTTGATTGTAAAAATCCTAATTTCGAACGAGAACAATGAACCCACTCAAACCCTATTTTCCCTAATTTCGCACACTCAACAATCTCACCAAAAATCCTAACTTATCTCTAATACGTTTTATTTTAATTTCGCACAATAAATAAAACATTGTCTTTTTATTCAATTTAACTTATTTAAATCTTAAAATAAATAAATTCCACCTAATGCGACCTCAATGTGCCACATGAGAAATAATTCCTTGGTTAGCATGCCATGAGACAAAAATTTTAATGCTGGCTAGTCCAATTAACAACAAGGTTCAAATTGATACAACTTTACAGGAACAAGGACTTAATTGAGATAAAAAATAATACAAAGACCTATTTGAGACGATTCTGCATAAATAGGTATCTCGAAAATGATTAAACCTTTTTCTTTTTGGGATTATTGTAGAAACAGACTTGTCTTTATAAAAAATCAATAGAATACGCCTCAATTGTGACCACAACTGAAGCAGAAAGCCCTTTACGACGTCGGTTCTGGCCACAACAGAGGTAGAAAGGTTGACGAAAAAAAAACAAAAAACACCTTTACTGCCTTGGTTAAACCACAATCAAGGTAGAAAACCCCCCTCTATTGCCTCGGTTATTGTTAATACCGAATTTCGTCCGGATTGATTTTTGACTTTCCTTTAATGTGTTCTCCTATGTTTATTATTTATTTATTTTTATTTCTTTATCATTTTTATTTTTATTTTTATTTTTATTTTCATTTCTATCCCTTTTTATTATTTATTTATTTGTTGTTAACTATTATTATTTTGTTTTTATTTATATAAGTCATCTTATCTTATTTTATTCTCCCCTTCATTTATTATTTCTTTTTATTTTTTATTTGGTTTTATCTCGTTATATTTTATTTTATAACTAAAAAAAAGAGAACGAAGAAAAAAAACGTGTACGTGTGTTGGAGCGAGAGGGGACAGAAATGATTTTCTGCAGAGAGCAAGGTGGTGGCAGAGGCGCGATTTGGGTGTACGGTTTTGGTACAGAGAATGGCACAAAAGACAAGCACGGAAAGCAGATTGGATTGTCGGTTTTGGGAGGAAAAGTAAAAAAGGATTTTTGACATTTTTGCTGAGGAGGATTTTGCTTCACCATTTGGCATCTGCAAAGAAGAACCAGAAGAGATTTTCACAGCAAAGGCAAGGGAGATTCATTGGAGAGGCAGGGGCGACAGGAGCAAACGGATCTCCGAGAGGTAAGTATTGCCTTGCACTCCATCTTGCACATATTTCTGTTTGAATTTGCCATGCTTGCATATGATTGTCGTTGAGTTGCATCACCCTCCCCACGTAACATTAGAACAGTGTCTTCACCCTCTTAAACGAACCTCCACTTCCATTCATTCTCTGTTTCACCACGCTCCCTCTCTCCTTCCACTCTCACACTC